>NW_025953437.1:0-73659 GCF_018812025.1 Megalobrama amblycephala | reverse complement strand
ATTACAGCTTGTAAGATGGGAATTGTCTCAGAGCTCCAACTTGTACCACCTGACTGCAGATTCATTTAGGTGTTGACAGTGGTGCCATAGAAACACATAATTCCCAGTCCAAGGACGTGAACAGCACAGAATACAACATCACATGTTGTCATCTTGAGACTACATTAATCATGACATGGCGTGAATGCAGCATTAGAAATCCTGAAAACATTTATTAGATTTGGGTTAGAACAGCAGCACAATAGCCAATATTCTAGTAATATGCATGCTAATAAAGCAACTAGTTAAAAACAAAAAAAACTTAAATAAAGTGTTAACATATTTATTTACCACTTATTAGTTACTAAAGAATTATCATACTTCATATAGTTCATGTCCAGCACAACCACCTGTAAATGGACATGAGAGAGCGGGAAGGGGTGTACAGGCTAAAGTGACAACTCTTTATTGTAATCATAGTAATCACACGCCTCATTAAAAAAAAAAAAAAAAAGATAATATTTATTCATTATAATAGCTATATAGGCTATGATAGACACCTTGACAGCCTCTTGTGTTTCAGTTTTTATTTTTATAAGTGTTTTTGACCATCTGGATTTTATGAAGATGTACAGCTACGCCTCTTGTGTGTATTACAGAATAAAATACCAGTATTATTATACTATACAATACTGATAATAGTTTTGCAACCTGTAATTGATTAGAATTTTGGGTCCCACTTTATATTAGGTGGCCTTAACTACTAAGTAAATTTAAATTAATCATTTGATACAGTGCACTTATTGTGTACATATACTGTAAGAAAGAAAGAAAGAAAGAAAGAAAGAAAGAAAGAAAGAAAAGCATTGGCAGAGGAGAAATAATCTGTAATACTGGTTTATTTTAAATGAGGTCATTTTATTTTAACAAACATTCTAATATAAAAATAGCCAAAAGATGTATACATTTAGATTTTTGTGTTTTAGTTTTAAGAAAGTGAAGTTTTTGCAGTAATATGACAGTACACATTTTTCAATATATATATATATATATATATATATATATATATATATATATATATTCCCAGTTAGATAAAAGCTGAGGGATTCATGATCAAAAACTAAAAGTCATCCAAAAGGTTCACCCAATGTACTCCTGTCTTTGGCTGGTTGTCCATCAGTGCAGAAGAAGCCACATTAAAGTTCTCAGGCCCAAGACCTGCAGTGAAGAAGTATGTATACAAGATATAAAAACGATAAATAAACTAGGTGGTTTCTATAGAGGATGAGAAGATCACCCTACAGCATGCATTGCTCAAGTAAATACATTACACTTTCCCAGCCATTTGATTGGTGTTTTAAAATGTCTTTTGGAAAAAAAAAAAAAGTGCAATATGCAGATATGGTTCAGAGTAAACAGCTAAACACTGAGCATACTGTATTTCATATAAGCATCAGATTTTGAATGATTTATTTTTAAGTGGAAGTTAACTTAAAATCAAATAACAAAGGAAATTCCTGGACATAATGTCAGGAGTCTATCTGTATTTTAAAAAAAAATTGTCCCATGAGTGCATTGACATACTACTATCTATCATCACCCACCTGCTTGTTCTCTTTGTCTTTTCCGAGTGAGTCGATCAGCTAGGTAACTCAGATATTTTTTAATTTCTGCTTCACAGTCACCCCCGATTACATTTCTTTTCAGTGCAGCCTCTGAAAATAGAAACTTGATAAATGAATTGGAAATACTCAAGCTGTCACAAATCCAGCCTCTGTGGCTCCCTCCGATCAGCACCAGAGGGCACCATCACCTGAGTACTGATTCTTCTCACAGACTTCATTCTCTGCTACCTGCTTTTATTACTGTGACCTGTCTGTCTGGATTGCGTTTATACTGTTTGCTGCCTGCCCTGATCTACTGCCTGGTTTACGATTACATCTCTGGTTTGCCCTGTTTATACCTGCCGTCGATGATTGACCCTTACCTGTTTGTTCTACGAGTTTCTCTGTTAATAATGCTGCACATGGATCCTATCTCAGTTAACTCAGCGTTACACAAGCATTTATTTTGGTAATCTTGATTTTATACTAGTACTGTATTAGTTATCTTTATTTATTACAGTTATCTAGTACTGTATTTTAGATGCATGATATTACAGTTTATTTATCAAGCTGTTAATACTATTATATTTTATTGTAAAATATGTTCTTGTACACTAAAATACAATTTTGAACATAGCATGTAAGGGAAAACAATTGCCAAAATTGCTAATAATATTGCAATCACAATCCCCATTAAAATTATTTTGTCCATACTGAACAGGCCTGTTAGGGACAAATTGGTCAAACTGGAGGTCTTTAAATATGCTTTAAGTTTAGTCCATTGAAATTTTGATTTGAAAGTGAAGACAAATGCAGACATAATATAAATAAAACAAACATTTTAAGTATGTAGGGTGTGTTCATGCAGCAGTGAGTTTACCTCGTATTACATCTGTTAAAATAAGCTGAGAGAAGGGTCTTTTCTCTCCTCTCCCCTGCCAGTTGAACTCTTTAGCCAGATCATCTGCTAGGACTTGCTGCATAATATTCTTAATCACATCCTTGGCCCCAAAACCTCCAAGCCCTGACAAATATTTTACCTGTAAAGAAAATAGTGGAAATTATTTATTATTATAAATCTCTGCAATATATGATTCTAACTGGTCAATCATGGCATTGAATGGTCAAATATTTTGTATACGGACCACTATACTGTTGTCTGCCTGGGCTATTGCTCTTAGAAGATTTAAGAAAGTAAGATAATAAACATTTTGACTCCAATCAATATTTTCTTTCTAATTGTTTGGTAAATAGTCATGGAACAAGTAGGGCATTGTACAGTCAGTCTGTCATTATTGAAAATAAACGTCTTTTGGACATTTCCAGTAAAGTTTATTTTGTGATATTGATCATAGTATCCCTTTAAATTGTTATAAACGCTGTATTGACTCACATATTTTTTGCGTGCTGTTGCATTTTTTAACTCTCTTTCAATCCTGTCCACATCTTCAAAGGTTCTAAGAGGCAGATTGAGGTTTGGTTTGAATTTTTTAGAGGGCAAGCTGGTACTGCTGGGGGCTTCAGAAACAGTATTGTCTTTCAGTAGTTTCTTTAACATAGAAGAGTTTTCCTGAACCGTACTCTTGATGTCTCTCAGCATACAGAGGATCTCCTCCTTATCTGTTGTGTAGAATTTTTTTTTACTGTAAGTACAGAAGAGAAAAAAACAACACACTTTTCCAACTGATTCTGACAAAAGAAGTTGACTCACCATCAGCTGACATTCTGGAAGTAGATGCAGGTGGTACAGGAAGAAGCGGTTGTAAAGTTTCATGTTTTTGTCTTTTTAGTGTTCCAATGAATCCAGTGGATAATAGAAATGACCTTTATTTGAAAGTAAACAATGCATTTTTATTTCACATTTTCATGGATCAAATCTTTTGAACAATTTTTTTATTGTAAACAAAATGTTTATGTTTTTGCTACCGTTCTTTCTGTTCTTTAATTTCTTTTTGCCCATCTATTGCCTTTTCAAAAGTGCCTGCAATAAGATACATATTTTATTTTATTATTTAAAAACCTAATGGTACAAAATAATTGTAAAGGTACCTAAATTTAAACATTTATTTTGAAATTGTAATTGTTACCATGTTCTCTGTGAAAGCTAATATTCAATTTCTCCCATGGTTTCCCTCCTGTTTCAGGTTTACATTTTTTCTGAACCGCTTCCATGAACTTCTCTGTTGATTTGAATGGGGGCCAGAAACATTGTTTCTTGTCAGCGCTCACCCAACTAGATGGTGCCACCATCACCTCATCTGAGTCTTGCAAGGTAACAACTGCATACATGATCTGCCTAGTAAAAAAAAAAAAAAGAGAAGAAGAAAAAACAAGACAGGATATTTATCCCTGGTTGAAAAATAAATATTTCATAATAAATTGGAAAGTCCACTGATCAAATCATCTTAAAAGGATTTTTTTTTTTTTTTTTCTGAAAAAAAAAAAAAAAAAAAAAAAAATCACAGGGATTATTTTCCCATTAGCTAGGCTAGCCTTGTGTTGTTTAATCAGTAGATGTCTAGGTTAATTCCCTCATTGGCACACAATTTGGCACAAGCAAAATTTCTGTATTGAATGCAGTATAACAAATCAGCAAATGAGATCTTGGTCATCTTCATGAGCCTCACCTTCCATTACTCTCCATTGAAATATCTTCTTCCTCATTCATTATAGACAATAAATCACACTCTTCACACTCCCTATTGCCTCTACCCATTTTTAAGCATTTGTCTTGTGCTTCTTCCTCTGTGTTATTCACATTTGTTTCTGTTTCTGCCTCAGACTCATTTTCCAAGCACCTTAATTGTTCATCACTAACATTTCCTCTGAATAATACCACAGTGTCATACACTGTAAAAAATTACCGTGATTTTAACAGTAAAAGACTGTAAAAATGCTGCGGTGAAAAACTGTTAATTGGTTTACAGAAAGTTTCCATACTATATACGGTGAATAACTGTAATAGATCTAACGGTACATTTAATGTAATTTTACGGTAAAATACCGTTAAATTCACAGTTTTTGAAAGTGAAAAATAACAATTCATTGTAAAATTTACAGTGAAAAAACGTAAATTGACATTCCCACAATTCCCTGCGTGACACTTCACATTTTATATATTTTCGTTGAAATAACTGTTTCTTCTTAGTTTTTCTCATTTTTTTCTAATCAGTTATGTACATTAGGGTTTTATGTTACATCTAATGTTGTTAAATTAATGTTTATTGCATTTTTAAAATTTCATGCATGTTACCATGATGGTGTTTAGTGTGTGTGTGAATGACACTGTGTGCACCTTCTATATATTAGTATTGTCCTTCTCAGCTTGTGGAAAAGCTGCTTGTGATGAACTTTGATTCATCATGTGACTCTTATCACCACTGTGTTTGGTGACTGTCAGTGTATTATAAAGGTACAAAACAGATATTAGTACTTCATTAGGTTGGTAAATTAACATTATATCAGTTAATGAAATACGTTATTTTACCGTAAATTTTACTGGGATTTTTTTTTACAGTGTACTGAAATCCAATGTTAAATATACATATTTAAAATGTAAAATTCACATGTAACTCCGTAAGTATGTTTACGGTTTGATGTCATTTTTACAATATTATTCTGGTAACCACAGCTGCCGGTATTTTTCCGTAGGAACAACAGGATTTTTTTTACAGTGTATACATCATCTCTGCTCTTCACAGCTGTCATTACATCCTCAAGGTCCTCAGGTTGGATGCAAACTATAACGCTTTCTCTGAAAACCTGAATATCATTTTTTATTTTTAAATGTTCAGCTAATGCAGAAACAAAACATTTGAGAGCCAGGGTTATGATAACTGAGGTCAAAGGGCAGCCCTGATCCAGCAGTTTGTCTCTCTCATCTGAAACATCTACAGATTCATTATCTACATCTGCTGCATCCCTGAGAAGGTTTTTCACAATGAGGAAATCCTGATACAGATTTGGGTTTGTGCGTTTTTGCTCTTCTATCGCTTTCTTAATACAACACAAATGTATCTGAGTGCAGAGTGTTTTAGAAGTGATCATGACAGAAGCTGAAACTTTTGGTATTTTCTGATTTGACTGAGACTCCAAGAAATCCATCTAGACGTCTTGCCAGAATAGTTGCGATAATGAGGTAGTCAACATTAAAAAAGTGTTGACTATCATCATGTGGACTTTTCACAGTTTCATTAAAGTGTGTCTCAGAGCAGTTGAAAGCACCTCTGTGGATTCTGTCATAGAGTGTCTTTATGTATGGAATTAGATCCTGAATGTTGTCTTTATAGAAGGAAACTGGGATGCCGTCTGGTCTTGGTGTGTCTGACACTTGAAGAGAATGTACAGCTGACACAATGTCAACCTCACTGACCGCATGTGAGATTTCTCCACCCAGTGATGAACCCGTCTCATCTGTCAAAATATCCTTTTTTAGATTCCACCATTTGTGTATCTGGGGATCTTTCTGAAAAAGCACTGTGGGAACATTGTTGATCTCCAAGGACAGAGAACGATGATCACGCATCTCTGAGTCTCTGATTTCACAACTTCTGACACGCCACATACATTCTTCTGGAACAAAGAAGTAATCCAGCCTGGACGCAACCTTGACTTGTGGAATGTATAATCCTGCTTTACCGGGTTCTTTCTTCTCCAGACATCAACTAACTGAAGAGATTTTATGAACTTCTTCACACAACAGCGCAGCTTTCTGTGGATTGGCCTGTCTGTCACCTTTTTTGAATTGTCTTTGTCGATAAATGGATTGAGAACCATGTTGAAATCTCCACCAATCACCAGCAGCCCTGTGGTCATTGACTGAAGGTACCTTGAAAGTTTATCAAGGGTTTTTACATCAGTATGATGGTTATAAACACTAACCAGTGTGTACAGCTGACCTTCCAGTATACATTTCAACACAACATAAGCTCCACAGTTATCTTTTTCATCACTTATACATTTGAAATCTAGACTTTTCTTCACTAGTATGGCTGTTCCCTTGCTAGAGGAGGTATACTTTGTGTAGAAAACATCCCACTCCTTTTTTAGGTCTTCTATAATATGTCCGTCTCCTTCTCCAATGTGCGTCTCTTGTAAAAAAACAACATCAGCATTTTGTAGTTCTTGAAATTTGTGATCTTTTTTTTCTTTAAGTCCATTAACATTCCATGTAATGAAATTTATGGACTGAGTATCCATTCGACAGATCTGCTCTCACAGACCAGTGAGAAATCTTCCACTTATTTCCCTGCCAAAACAAAGAGTGATGGAAGGTATAGGAGCTTTGTTTTATGACACACCCAAGAATACAAATTTGAGTGTAAATTTCAAGGAAAGCACAACATTTAGAAGCCTAAGTACAACTCCAAACATATTGCTTTTCTTTTGATTATTTGTTAGTGTATGTGTTTGACACCAATGTTGTTTGATAGGTTATAGCTGTTTCTCCCACAACTGCTGTGTGCTTCTAAACCATGTGTTGGATTCCTCTAGATCAGTGGTTCTCAATCTTTTTAGGGCCAGCGCCCTTTACCGGCCCCCATCAAATAATGGGCCTTTATTATTAATAAATATAATTATAATTATTATTATTATTATTATCATCATCATCATTAAAAAGGCAAAGCAGTCCATTATAATCAGTGATACCGTCTACCCTTGATGCAGATGCCATTTTCTACTCCATGCGCTTGTGCCACCTCTGACAACAGGACAAATGAATTTGAAATATTCCCTTCGAAATGTCCTCGGATGCACCCAGAGTAGACACAGAATGTTGCAGGCCATATTCTTTTGCAAGTAATTACAAGTTTCAGCTTGCCTCACCAAACATCTTTGGTATAAACTTGCCTTAATGCCAAAAATATTGCTTCCAGCGCCCCCCAGTGTTTTCTCAATGCCTCTACTGAGAAATGTTGTTCTTGATCATGACCAGTTTTGACACGAAACGAAACCAAAAGAAAATCAATTCAAGACTTTTTTTTTTTTTTTTTTTTTTTTTTTACTACAGACATAAAATAGTTAACACAACTTAATTAAAAAAAAAACAAAAAAAAAACGTTGTTGCAACATTTTACCAAAATCAAAATTTAATCAAAATCTCATGTTATAGATGAAGTGTTATGCAGACAATACTGGCTGATTAGACGGCGATACTGAGCTAAGTGAATACTGAACTGCAAACTGTTTGCAATCTATCTTCACCGTTCTCACATCTCAGACCTTAAAATACATAAAATATTACCCTTAATAGACATAGTTTTTAAAGTAAAGAGTAAAGGAAACACTGTATATTGAAACAACCAGTTCTTTATTTACCCTTGCAAGTACTCCTCCCCACCCCATAAAAACACTTTCTCAATGGATCTATACAAATCCCATTGACCTGTTTTGATCTCAGAAAGGTGAGTTGTCACTGAAAGGTGTGGACTTTGCATCTATATAACTTTAAGCACCAGAATAATTGGAAGAAAGAATTACCTTGGATCTCTCAGGATAAAACACTGCCGTCAGTTCAGTTGTCAGGTTGAATAAACAGTAAATCTTCTGACGTTAGATTTGTTTCGACTCACTTATGGGCGTGGACTTCTTGGTAAATCGCAGTTTCACTTAAACAGCCTGTGTTTTAAAGGGATAGTTTACGCAAAAATGAAAGTTCTGTCATCGTTTCCCAACATTCTTAAAAATATTTTGTACAACATCAACTGTCTCTTTTTATTTTTCTCTTTATTAAAGGTTTTTCCTTTTCATTTCCAATCTAAATCTATAGATTAGATAGATCTATAGTTGATGACTTTTAATAGGTTTATTTTCCAAATAAGTCTAATTAATTGTGTCTTTTTCAGCTCTAGAATTAGGCTGCTTTTACTCCACAAAAATAATAGTTTCATGTAACAGTGAAAGCACATAAAGTGAAAGCTAATAAACAAATTGTTCTGTTGCCTGGAGGTAAACCGAATATTTTCCACACAGAGTTGGATGTCTGTACAGTATGTCTTCATTAGATCTTCATTATTGTAAAGATAAAGTGTTACATCCCCAGTTTAGGGTCAGGGAAAATAACATAAAGTTTTATTTACACCCAAACTGCTCGAATTCTCTCCTTTTTCATTTTTATGTTCAACACCAACATCACCACAAAACAAAGAAACAGCAAATTGGCTTTAGGGTTGAGCCAAGGCCAAAATAAAGAAAGAAAGAAAGAAAGTAGGAAAGAAAGAAAGAAAGAAAGAAAGAAAGAAAGACTATTTACAAAAGCACACCAAATTTACTATATTAGCCGTAACAACAATCACATCCAAATACACTCTCCTCCTCCCATACGAAAATGGGCGTCTCTATCACTTTTAAAACATGCAAAATTCAATCTCAGCCAACCGCTGTGCACCCTCCCGGCACGTTCATAAGGCGAGGCAACCTGTGAGAATGAGAGAGAGGGGGAGAGGAAGAGAGGGAGAGACAAACAACAGCAACAGAATACATCTCGTGACGTAACAATAGGCTTCAGATATGTTGTCATTCAAGGAAGGAACTGATGTCAAATTTTTAAAGTAACTGAGATACTGAGGAAGAACATGATCTCTGAAACAATTGAAATGATCTCTGATTTCTTCGGGACAAAGATTACGAGATTTTATCATTAAGTCAATATGTCAGTGAATAATAATTCACATTTAAGTGAGTCGAACCGCCACTTGCTTGTTCATACAAAAACACAGTTTTCTTAGTCACGATACTGCAACTTGCTAAGCCAGTTGATAGACAAAAATCAAAAAGTCCCATGATGTGCTCACATGTTCCTGTCATGGGTCTTTAGTTTTAATCTATCCTGACGCAGATTTGCGGAAATATGGACTCCAATAATCTACTAGTCATAATGATTTTAGAAGAATCCAGAGTAAATCAAATATAACTTTTTTTTTTTTTTTCAAGTAAAATGTATCATGCCAATAACATAGTTGGACAATTAGAAGCCAATTCAGAAATAATAAATGCATAACATCAAAGAAATGCATATACACACAGTGATGTGTGAATGTCTTCAGACATTCAATCATCTCTGCATGGGGGTCTCTGGCTACAGAAAATCCCCCATGTCTGCTTTGCACTTTACCTTATATACAGACCAGAACAAAAGAATTGTAAATATTTATTACACCCACACCTGTTCTGGGGAAGAGGAGTGGGTTTTTCAACACCCAAAAGCAAAAGGAGGACAGAATTCTCCTTAGTTTTCAATCTTCTTCATAATAGCAGTGACTGCTGTGAAATTGAGACCATTTTACCAATCGCACTGAGACATTTGAAATGGGAAGGGAAGGTGTTTTTGTTTGTGTGTGTGCGTGTGTGTGTGTGTGTGGGGGGGGGGGGGGGGGGGGTGAGCTCCGGATGAGCTTTATTGCTTCATTGCAGGGCACTTGATCTCAGTTTTTGTCTATCAGGAAAATCAAGTCTTAAACATGTTCAGATTTTGGAGGATCTCGTTTGAGGAACATTATATGAACATCATTAAGGAGTCATTTTGTTGACTCACATAGCATACAAATGTGTTAAAACAGTAAAACAATAGTTCTCATTCCTCTTTTAAATATCATTATGGTGATGGATGAGGAGAGGAGAGATGCCTGATATGATTGTAAAGAGCTTTGGGTGTACAGTAGTACATATGAAGCACTATGTAAATGCCTCATTCATTCATTCATTCATTCATTCATTCATTAGTTTGTCTTAGTTTGCATGTCTCTCTTTCCATTATGGGTAATAACGTTTTTTTTTTTTAAACTGATGACTTATTGAACACTAATGCTTGATAACTAAAGACTATTTAAAAAAAAAGATTATAAGCCTCTAGGTAATAGGTAGGGTTACTGATTAAATACCCTACTGTTTTTGTTTTTTTTGTTTTTGTTTTTTTTCATTTATTCTGAAAATATAATGCTTTGGAACTTTGTCTCAGACATCTTTGACATATTTGTATTTATAACTTGTGTGAATTGCATGTTTTACTTAATCTTAACTGTAAATAAACAAAGATTAATATTACATCCATAATACAGTATGTATAACTGAACAAACTTGATTTATACTGTATATTTAATGTTAAATACTATTGACAAGCCCCTTGCAGATTTTATCTAACATTGCTAACATTTATGTTTAATTATAAATAAATTGTTGTTTGTTTGTTTATATTTTACTTTGAAAGCATTATTTTGAGGACAAAGTGCAGAACAAGGACTGGTGACAGATCTGGCAGGATTGTCTTCTTTGTTATTCATACTTCTTGTGTGTATATTTAGCTTTCCCATTTGTTCTGTTATTTGAGTATGGTGGAAAGAATTGTTAAAACTGCTGCATTACCATAAAAAAACTGGTTTGGTAGACCATGATATTCTAAAACTTTAGTCAAACAAGGAGAGATCATTTAACAGCCAGATCACACCTACACATTAAGTTGTCAACTTTATTTTTATTTATATAGCGCTTAATACAGATTTTCTCAAAGCAGCTTCAAAACTTCCAAATCAATGAAATGGTGTGATTTATAAGTCCAGGCTGCATCACTAGGCTTGCAGAGGGGCAGAATATTTCCAGAAACTCTCAATGGGAAGTTAAGCTGTGGAATTTTGGCTATATTCCAAGTTGGACACTTAACAAGAATTTACAGGAATTAAAAAGTGATTAATTGGAACTTCGAGGTAATTTATACAAACTTTGTCATATACAAACTTTTTTTTTTTTTTTTTTTGGCAAACTAATACAATTTTTTTTTTACTGTACCCAGCATAATCATGTAGTTTTGGGGATCTATCGGTTGTAGGTTAACTTCTGAAACTGTTGTGAATAGACTTCATACACTTTATGACCTTAAATGACTAAAGAAGTTAAATTAGTTCTAAGATAAATGTAAAAAATTTTTTTTTTGGTCTCAGACGAGTTATACACAGATTAAGTTCCCTTTCATGGGAACATCGACGCTGCGTAGTCGCTTTGGGAACGCCTCTGCGTGATTACGTCTTGAAGCACTTGTGTAATCGAACCAATAGTGTAACGGGACGTCAGAGCGGGTGACATCACGGACCAGGAACTATAAAGCACCCCTGAGAACAAAGAACGCTAGCTTCTGTGTCTTCAGCAAGCGCTCTGTGTATTGTGTGTCTTATTTGGTGTTGTTTGTCTGTTATACAGCTCGAAAATATCTCTTAGTCCGAGGGCAAGAGTATTTTCAGTCCACCAAGCACTTATATATATATATATATATAGAAAGACACATTTATAAATATGGCGACAGGACAAACAGGCAAGCAGCAGTTTATTCAGTGTGCTTCTCCCTGCCCTCGCTTCATCACGGGTGGGGATACACACGAGTTATGTGTAGCCTGTTTGGGAGTGGAGCATGCCCAGGCAGCTCTCGAGGAGCTGTCTGTGTGCATTGCGAAAAGTTAACGCTCCGTACACTCCGTTCACGCCGGGCGTTCTTCGAAAAAGATAAAGAGGGTGCCGCGGCGAGTGTTCCCCAGGGATCGGGTCCCGCTGCTGCTGAGGCACAGCGGCGGCTTCATTCCTGGGGTTCACAGATGATCTGGTGGAGGGTTAGAGACGGGCCAGCCCTATCTCGGCCCTCCCGCCAGACCCAGTGTCTCTCCTTTGGTTGCGGAAGCACGCGCTGCGGTTTCTTCCCCAGAGGAGAGGCACCAGCGCTTCACCTGTCTAGCTCTGAGGAGTTGGATGTGGTGAGCGTTGAAACTGGAGAGGAGGACTCGCCATCCTCATCTCCAGCATATGAGGAGCTGCTGGAGGTTGTGACTAGGGCAGTGCAAAACTTAATATCGAATGGCCAGCAGAAAAAAGCGAAGCGCGTCACAAAAGCAAACTGGATGAGCGCTTTCTCCCTGCCCGGTCACAGCCCCAGCGTCGGGGATTACCATTCTTTCCCGACCTCCACACCGAGGTGACGAGGTCGTGGAAAAAGCCAGCACAATATCGTGTATATAACCCTCAAACATCTATATATTCCAATATATTGGGGCTCAAACAACATGGCTATGGGACGATGCCTCGGGTCGAAGAGACGCTCGCGAGCTATCTCTCGCCCGAGTCCGCGTCATCCCTAAAATCCCCGACGCTGCCCACCAGACCACTAAGAACAACATTGGCTCTGGTGGGCAAAGCATATGCCTCAGCAGGTCAGGCCGCAGCGTGTTTACACACAATGCCTGTCCTTCAAGCATATCAGGCTGACCTGCTGGGGAGATCGATGAGAGCGGTGAGGCTAGCTTTGAAGTAATTCAGGAACTTCGTAAAGCCACTGATCTATCTCTCCGTGCCACCAAGGAGACGGCAAAACAATCGGTCGCTCTATGGCAGCCCTGGTGGCAACGGAGAGGCATTTATGGCTAAACTTATCGGACATAAGAGAAAGAGATAAGAGCGTCTTATTGGATGCGCTGCTGTCTCCCCTGGGCCTCTTCGGCGACTCTGTCACTTCGGTCGTCGAGAGGTTCCAGGAGGCAAAAAAGCAGTCAGCGGCCTTCCAGAAGTTCCTCCCTCGCCGCTCTCTCCCATCCGAGGCTGCGGAGCGGGAGCAGCCTCGGGCGTCTAGCAGCTCCTCATCCGCGCAGAGAGCGCAACAAAACAGAGTGTTGCTGCCCGTGCTCCCCCGCAAAGAGCTTGGGGACCGGGACGGGCAACACAGTCGAAGCCTTCCCGGGGTAGAACAGATCTGAGGACTGTTATTATCGCCAGGAAGGCTTCGAAGAAGTCCTGACGCCAGTGGCCCAGGACTTCCGAGGGTAGCCCCCTCCGGAGGGGTCCTGTATTAAAATCTATAAAATTAACTCCCCTCCGGCACCCTCAAGGGGCCGTTCTGCCAACCCTGCCACCTCGTGTGCTTCAGGGCGCAGCGGTCCCCACCGACCCTCTGAGGGGGTCGGCCAGCGCTTGATTCGGCTGCTCCCTGCCGGTACGCCGCTTCAGGCGCCGAGCCAAGTGCTCAAAAACACCAGAGGCCAGTCTCGAGAGACTGGTTCCCTTAGTGAAATTTCTGGAGGAATGGAAACGTCTTCCCAACATTTCTCAATGGGTACTGCGTATGATAGAAAAGGGTTACAAAAAATACAATTCGGGTTTCGCCCGCCCCGGTTCAATGGGGTCCTCCCTACAGTGGTGGGCCCCCAGCAGTCTCTGGTTATGGAACAAGAAGTTATGACACTTTTGCAAAAAGGAGCTATAGAAAGGGTTCCTCCTCCCAGCAAACAGTCAGGGTTTTACAGCCGTTACTCATCGTTCCGAAGAAGGATGGAGGGTTGCGTCCATAATAGATTTACGTATGTTAAATCGTTCAGTACAAAAACTCAAGTTCAAGATGCTAACACTCGAACAGATCACCACTCAGATCAGGTCCGAGGACTGGTTTGTGACAATAGATCTGAAAGACGCTTACTTTCATGTGTCAATCCATCCTTCACATTGGAAGTACGTCTCGTCTTCAACGAGCCCAAAAGAGCCCACGTCACGCCTCTCTTCATCTCTCTTCACTGGCTACCACTTGCTGCTCGCATCAAATTCAAGGCGTTGATGCTTGCTTACAGATCTGCCACAGGCGCAGCACCCTCCTACTTCCACTCACTCTTACGAGTCTACACTCCTACCAGAAACCTGCGCTCATTAAAGGAGCGAAGGCTTGTGGTACCATCACAGAGAGGCACAAAATCACTTTCCAGAACGTTCTCGTTCACTGTTCCTTGCTGGTGGAACGATCTTCCTGCCTCCATCCGGAATGCGGAATCCCTGGCAATATTCAAAAGACAGCTGAAAACCCATCTCTTTCGTGAGCACTTAACCTCATCTTAAAAAAAAAAAAAAAAATTACTCCTATCCTTTCACTTCCTCTAATCCCTCTCTATTGTAGTTTAGGATAATCTGAGCACTGCCTATAACTTGTATTATGAGCACTTCTTGTCTATTTGCCTCGTCATGACGACTCGCTTGTTGTATTCCTCACTTGTAAGTCGCTTTGGATAAAAGCGTCTGCCAAATGAATAAATGTAAATGTAAATGTAAGTACCTCAGGTTTGCTTTCAGGGGCGAAGCTTACCAATACAAGGTTCTTCCCTTTGGCCTATCCCTTTTACCCCGCACCTTCACAAAGTGCGTGGATGCAGCCCTGGCTCCCCTGAGACTCCAGGGCATCCGCATACTGAATTATATCGACGATTGGTTGATTTTAGCTCAATCAGAGCAACAGGCAGTTCTACATCGAGATGTAGTTCTGTCACACATGAGAAGGTTAGGGTTGAGACTCAATGCCAAGAAGAGTGTGCTTCTACCAGCTCAGACTACCAACTATCTAGGGGTAGTTTGGGATTCTACTACGATGCAGGCACGTCTGTCTCCTGCTCGGGTGAATTCCATTCTCTCAACCGTGAAAGGGGTGAAATTAGGCCAGTCACTCACTGTAAAACAGTTTCAGAGACTGTTGGGTCTGATGGCAGCGGCGTCCAACGTGATACCTTTTGGCCTGCTGCACATGAGACCCTTACAGTGGTGGCTCAGGACCAGGGGGTTTTCTCCGAGGGGAAATCCTCTCCGCATGATCAAAGTCACGCGGCGATGCCTTCGTGCTTTATCCATGTGGAAGAAGCCCTGGTTCCTGTCCCAGGGTCCTGTGTTGGGAGCTCCTTGTCGTCGCGTAATGCTAATGACGGACGCATCTCTCACAGGCTGGGGGGCGATCATGAGTGGTCGCTCGGCTCAGGGTCTTTGGGAGGACCATCATCGTTCTTGGCACATAAATCGGCTGGAAATGATGGCAGTATTTCGAGCACTCAAATACTTCCTCCCAGACCTGAGGGGCCACCACGTGCTGGTCCGTACAGACAACATGTCGGTGGTCTCATATATCAACCATCAGGGGGGTCTGAGGTCTCGTCAGTTGTACAAACTAGTCCTTCGGATCCTCCTGTGGTCCCAGGGGAAGCTCCTCTCCCTGAGAGCAGCTTACATCCCGGGGCATCAAAATGTGGGGGCAGACATCCTGTCGAGGCAGGGGCCGAGGCCCGGGGAATGGAGACTCCACCCCGAGGCGGTGGAGTTGATATGGAAAGAATTCGGTCGCGCAGAAGTCGACTTATTTGCCTCGAAAGAGACGTCTCACTGCCCGCTGTGGTACTCACTAACTCATCCATCCCCCCTGGGGTTGGATGCCATGGTACAGACGTGGCCGAGGCTGCATCTGTACGCCTTCCCCCCGATTGCTCTGCTCCCCGGAGTTCTGGAGAGGGTTCGGCGGGACAGGGCCCGTCTCATATTGGTAGCCCCGTTCTGGCCAACCCGAGTATGGTTCACGGACTTAGTGTCCCTTCTAGACGGCTCCACCATGGAGATTCAAATCAGGCAGGACCTTCTGTCTCAAGCGGGCGGCACAATAATTCATCCCCGCCCGGAGTTATGGAAACTGTGGGCTTGGCCTCTGAGGGGGCCGAGCTCATAGAATCTGGTCTCCCAACTGAGGTTGTGGAGACCATACTCCACTCCAGAGCTCCGTCCACGAGAAAACTATATGCATAAAAGTGGAAGCTGTTCGCTACTTGGTGTAGCCAGTCTCAAGTGGACCCGTTCCACTCCTCTATCAGTCACGTACTGCAATTTCTCCAAGAAAAATTCTCAGATGGCCTAACTCCTTCTACATTAAAGGTCTATATAGCAGCAATCTCCGCTTATCACGCTCCTTTGGAGGGTGTTTCTGTGGGAAGAAACCCACTAGTCATACGTTTTCTCCGTGGCACCCAGAGGCTGAGGCCGGTTGTACGTACAAAAACTCCATCCTGGGACTTAGCTATTGTACTCGAAGGGCTGTCTGCGGCTCCCTTTGAACCTTTGGAGGAAGTACATGAGAAGTTCCTCACGCTAAAAACCGTATTTTTGCTGGCTATTACATCTCTTAAAAGAATTGGAGATCTTCAGGCACTTTCAGTTGCTCCTTCATGCTTACACTTTGCGCCTGGAATGGTCAAAGCTTTCTTGCATCCTAGACCTGGGTACATACCCAAGGTCCCTACTCATGTCCCAGGGCCTATTGTACTGCAGGCCTTTTGTCCTCCACCTTTCACAAATGAGGATCAGGAAAAACTAAATCTGCTCTGCCCAGTGAGGGCTTTAGACACCTATGCCCACAGAGCTGCCCTGTGGCGAAAAAACAGAATAGCTGTTTATATGTTACGGGTCCCCTAACAAGGGAGGTCCCGCGTCTAAGCAGAGAATGAGCAAGTGGGTGGTCGAGGCCATCTCTCTTGCTTATAAGTCGTCCGGACAGCCCTCGCCTTTGGCCGTCCGGGCACACTCTACCAGGGGTATGGCTGCCTCAAAGGACTACGCAGCGTTGATGTTCCCATGAAAGGGTACGTCTCGGGTTACGTTTGTAACCCTGGTTCCCTGAATAAGGGAACGAGACGCTGCGTAGCTTAGCCATACTCCCTGCACGCCTGTGAGCGCTTGCTTCATCCGTATCAGAAGCTAGCGTTCTTTGTTCTCAGGGGTGCTTTATAGTTTCCTGGTCCGTGACGTCACCCGCTCTGACGTCCCGTTACACTATTGGTTCGATTACACAAGTGCTTCAAGACGTAATCACGCAGAGGCGTTCCCAAAGCGACTACGCAGCGTCTCGTTCCCTTATTCAGGGAACCAGGGTTACAAACGTAACCCGAGACGTTCAGTCTTGTACTCCAGTGTGTACTTGGCTTATTCAGCTTTCTGTCACCTGACTTTTTCATCAGAAAAGTGTTTGAGCATAGAGCGGTACTCAAGTATGTTCTAAGGCATTATACTTGCGCTGACCACAAATGCACACTAACTTATTAAATGAGTGTATTTTTTTCCAGGATTGTTTTTCTTTCAAAGTTCTTTTAAAAAATCTATAGCTCCCAAAATTTGAACTGTAGTGTATATACATTTTATTTTAAAGGGGCTATACAATTCAGATTGACATATAGCCTCTTTAAAATAAAATAAATAATATTAAATGAATACATTGACATTTTTGATATTTTGTGTGCTTTTTTTTGGTACTATGTTGAGTCACCACTGAACATATGTGAAGTAGTGTGCTGTGTGCATATGACTGAGGAATGTGCAGTGTAGAAATTCAACTGAATTTTCATTAAATCTGGTTGTTTTTAGATTATGCTGCAAGATTTCAACTACATTTAAGTTCCTTTATAGGCTGACCTGCAAATTCCAAGCTGTTTTGTACTTCCTTCTGGCTACTTTGCCATAAAGGCCAGATCAGTGGAGTGTTGCAGTGATGGTTGTTCTTCAAGTTTTGACCTTTATTGGCAGGCCTTTTCTGTTTGTTGAGTTTTACTGATATTAGGGGTGAAAAAAAGTTGATGTTCCTACAATTACAGAACAGCATGCAACCATTCATTGAATAACGTCGTACAAGTTTACAAAATTTGTAAAGACACTATGCACTGAAAAAAAAAAAGTTTTGCTGCTTGTTAAAATTACTTAATTAAAATGAGCTAAAGCAACATAATTCCTACACATTTTGTCCTAATTTAATTTCATCATGTTTTAATCCACATAAATATATCTAGTGTTGAAGTTTACTTAATCTGTTTGTGTTGGGATTACATGAATTAATTTTGTTCCATTAACTGAAAATGGCTGGTGCTTGCTAGTTCCCAGCATGCATTGCATATGGCTGGATAAAGAGAGAAAATGATTAAAAATGTGATGTTATTTTATGTGTTTTGCAGTAAGATGAAAACGGGGGATGCTTGATAGTGTTTAATAGTGTTCAGTGTTTACTTATATTGCAATTACTGGCCCTATCCAGGCAGCGGGGGTAAAATCCTCTTGCATGCCTGATCCACCCCTGGCACGCATTAACTGAAATGTCTAGTCAGGCTTCTTCCATTCCATCGTCTCTGTGTCCTACAAAAATAGAAGTGCTGATTACTGTAACTGTAACATCCTTTTTACAAAATGGAAGCAGACAGAAACTGTACGTAAGTCAGTTTGATGCATGTGTTGTAACAGGGTAACACTCAAAAGTTACAGAGTACACTGAGGTACACCTATCTGTTTTCCTCCTTGAAGATTCTTATGATCGAGGTGATGGTGAAGCAACTTAAGTTTGTCTGAACTCATTGCCCAGCCTTCCTCATAGTCATACCATGGACAAGGACATGGTCAACTAGTGGCACGAATTTCATTGGAGACTCCTTGTCTCCTTGCCCCTCATCCTCGTCCTCTTCCTCCAATCTTGCTCATCCTCCTCCTCTCTGGTGTCCTCGACCTTTTCAATCATGTCTCTCTGGATCCATTGTTCCAAAACTGAATGAACTGACTTGGGCTCTTTAATCTATCTATTGATGGTTCTGATTGGTGCGTGATACATTTAGACTTTTAGTGTTTCCACGTGGGTAACTGTGTGCTAATTCAGCCTGGTGTCATTGTTAATACGTAATTATCAATACGTAACTTTCAAAGACACAAAACTTACATTTTTGTACGTTTAGAAAAGTGCTAAAACGTATAATATTGACGTAATTATGGCAATAAAACATAAAAATACTTCCGTTTTTACAGCGAAAAAACTTAAAATATTTACGAATCGTTCATGCCATAAAAATATATGTATATTTTCCCTTTTTATCATTTTGCAGATAAATGTAAGATCCCTAAACCCCACCCCGAACCTAAACCTACCCATTTTATACAGAATGTTAAAAGAATAAAACATAATAGACATGTGTAGGAAAATGACAATTTTAGTAAAAATATAACATTAAAACGATATTTTGAGCCACTAATCCTACACCTAACCATAACCATTACCATTTCTTAGAACTATACTGTTGTAAATAAAAGAATAACAGATAAACAAGTGTAATCGCAATAATTTATTTTTTTGCGAAAATGTCAAAAGTGGTACCAAAAGTAGTTCAAATGATGATGAATTTCAGTCGCAGTCCTCTCTGACGGTAATAGCTTTTTGTTGGGTACAGAGCAGAATTTAATTTATTAATCTGTGAAATTATGAATACGGCTTCTCTCCGTAAAGGCACGACACTCATTTCAAATGTCAATCCACTGAAACACGGCATGTCGCAATCTGTGATGAAGCAGGTGAGAACTGTTGTGGCAAAAAAATCAACCGACTCTACTGCATAAGAGACAAACTCATCCAATTGTCTTTCGAAAGTTTTATTTCTTGCAAGAAAGGTCAGACAGTCAACAGAAACACACTCTGCAGCTACTTGTAAGACAAAGAACGAAAGCTTCCCCTCACTTTTATTTCTCTAACCTCCAAGGCTGAAGCCTCTGTCCTTTTACCATATTAGGAACATCTCTTAGCGGCTGTAACTTTCCACACATTGTTAGCACAGACATGTTTTTAACATATATCTTGCATGTTCCCATACCATATCTTGCTCTTTTTATTTCTAACATCATATCATATTCCATAAGCATTATATTTTATAAGAATACAGGTAAAAATTAAAATTTCCACAACAGAACCAACGAGCGTTCGATATCAGTTCGATATCAGTGCTGTCTCAGCGTGGACTTTGACTGTGACGGTCGCTGTTACTGAGAATGAAGATGAAGATCGATGGATAAAGGGCTGAATTTGGATCTGTTCCTTACAAACATATGGATTCTATGGAGTACAGCAAACAAATAAAATGGATGTGCTTTGGTGTATCTTATTCTTATGGTTGTATGTCAGTTGCTGCATAGGAGAAAATAGCACAGCAAACAAACTAAATATTACAAAATGGTTAAACAATTACAGAAATTTTATTCATTTTAAGATTTCAAAGTGTAGTCTTGTTTAAGATTATGTAATCCTCCGAAACGAGTTTGCAGCACAAGTCAGGAACAGAAATGTTATTTCATATTAAGTAGATGAGTAAACAGTTGTACCAAATATCAATAATGCAAGAGTTTGTTTTAAATGCTACAGACAGAATGATAGAACAGATTTTTTTTGGTCATAAATTTGCATATAATTAAAACCCTTCAACCATGGATAAACCCAGAATAACACAGATATGATGATTTGAAAAAGAAGACATCTATTACACTGCAATGAGAAGAAAGATTATCAGTGTTGAATGAATCAGTGATGCATACAATTATTTCATCATTAAGCAATTGAAAAATTATGTCTATAAATGATATGAAGTCTAACATTTGTAATATATTCTTTACATTTGTAAAGTCCTCTATAACCTATATGTATAAAACTAATTAACATACAGCCAAGTGACGCATGTCACTTCTATGAAGTGTTCAGTCTTAATCTGAGAGTTGCATTGACAGTCTCTCCAGCATTATAACCTCACTAGAGACATCTGGAAAAGAAAATGACACATTTTAGCTGTACTTGATGTAATTTACATTGGTTTGCAGTGGCCCCGAAAAGTATTTGTATCCTTATGGTCATTCTTAACAAAGTTCACATTTCATTAGAAATCATAATTGAGTGGAATATATAAAGGAATGATGCTAGATCTTTTCTCCAGACCTAACTTTTATGCAATTTTCCAATTAAATCAGCTGGTTCCAAGGTCATTGACATATTTAACTGTGTTCAGTTTGACAACCATAAGTGCCTTTCACAACCCTGGGTATTACTCAGGGTAGCAACTCTTGTCATTTTAAACTTTTCATTAGCACTTCTTTTAACTCTGGGTTACAAACATGTCATGTTCTTGACACATGTATTCATCTAATCAGTAATAATATTACAAATATAGTAAGAACATTTACTCAGGTAAATTTCTTTATAATTGGTTAATTAATTTAAAATGTATTTATTTTGTCGTTTAAATTTTTAGTAATATGTTTTATGTTCTGTAAAATAAAAGCAACTTGGTTTTGATGTTTTAAACGAAGGTTTAATGTTGATTTTCATTCAGAAAGAAAATATATGTAGTGAGTCCTAAGTATCCAAATACTTTTAGGGCCAACTATTACAAAATATTAAGCACTGCATTTTCTCTCAATAAATTTAACAAGACATGGTTCACTCTTACCCAAAAGGGTGATTTTGCTTGTTTGTGCAAATGAGTGTTGGATTGATGTCTTCAACACAGATTCAAGGTTTTTCTTTATGTAGTCCTTTACAAGAAACAAAGACAAAAGGTGTTTTAGAAAGAAATGGTACACATATGAACATGTGTGTGTGTGTTCTTGTATACATGGTTTATGAGAACCCATGCGTATAATGACATGGGTATTACAACGTTATACGTCCTGTGTCCTCGTAAACCAAATGGCTTAAAAAACGTACTAAACAGTGTTTTTTTGAAATTCCAAAAATGCAGTTTTCTGTGATGGGTAGGTTTAGGGGTAGGGTTAGTGTAGGGGGATAGAATGTACAGTTTGTACAGTATAAAAACCATAACGTCTATGAAGAGTCCCAGTAAACCACGTACACAAGTGTGTCTGTGTGTGTGTACAAAATACCATCAATTCATCTGACTGCTTAAGCACTTCCTGTTTTGCATTTTCAAACATTAAACTTTTCAATGTGTCAATAGCATCCAGTAGCTTTTTTTGCTTCCTCCTCAGGCATCCTTCTCCTTTTTCCTGTGCAGCTTCTAATATGAACAATATTCCATGTAAAAACTTATCAAATTTAGTTTGTGGTTATGAACTTTTTACACATTGGCTCACCTTCATAGTATGGGGCCATTGCAGACTTAATGGTTTCATGGATTGATGTGTAGATTTTCTTCTTTCTATTAACAACTTCTTCTTTGAGTGTTTTTTTCTGGTTTTCTTCCTTTATAAAGGGTAATGAATTCATCATGTAATAATTATAGGTCAATATTAAAATGTCAGCACAGTCTCACAATGGAAAAATAATCTTTCAGCCTTCTCAAGGTAAATAGTGTAGATTTCCTGGGACATATGCAGGCTGTTAGCTATGAAGGCTATGCCATCACCAGATGACCTGATGTTCATGATCAAAGTTGCATTGGTATTTGATCAACAATCAACCTGTGCCATATTAAAATGGGCTCTCCATAAAACAAAATGTATCCGATTTGTAAGTAATATGACAACATGCACAAAACCATAAGATGTTGTTGCCATATAGAGTGGTGCAGGGGTCACATCAAAACCTGCAAGGCTAATTTGCTACTTGTTCCTTCCATATTTTCCTATGGGGTTTCATTCAATTTATAGGTAAAATAAAGCCTGTGGTAAACATTACTTGATGATACTTTTGACGTTTTGTTCTACAATCTAAATTACACACACCCATACTAAAAATATAAACTCTGAAGCAATTATGTTTATTTTTAAAAATGTATGTTTCTAATAAATAATTTAATAGTTTGGGTGCGAGTGTGTGTATATATATATATATATATATATATATATATATATATATATATATATATATATATATATATATATATATATATATATATATATATATATTGTATGCGTGTGTATGACTTTATATGCAAAAGCCTTTTACCAGGCGCCTAAGTTACTATGATAATGAAAACAGCTTCAAAAGTAATTCACCATATTTTATTTACTGGGTAGATATCACAATACAGGCCACTCACCTGTGCTTTGATGAAGTTTAGCATGGGAGATGAGGTGTGAGCACTGTCACTACTAATGATACTGAACTTATCAATCAGTTCTTGCACTGATAACCCTGTTTTAACCCTGGTGCTGGAGATGAAAGAAATCAAAAGACAAAATATTATGAGGAATCAAACCACTGGCCAACACTGTAATGTTATATCCTTTGATGCTTAATGCAGATGTTTACCACCCAACGTTTTCTCAGGCTTGATTCTTAATACTGTGTATTGTTGCCTAGATGATTCATAATTTTCTCTTCAGTGATATTATTAACATTTTGCAGATTTAAAGGATTAGTCCACTTTTAAATAAACTTTTTCTGATTATTTACTCATCCCCATTTCATCCGAGATGTTCATGTCTTTCTTTCTTCAGTCGAAAAGAAATTAAGGTTTTTGATGAAAACATTCCAGGATTATTCTCCATATAGTGGACTTCAATGGCCTCCAAACGGTTGAAGGTCAAAATTACAGTTTCAGTGCAGCTTCAACCTGCTTTAAACGATACCAGATGAGGAATAAGGGTCTTATCTAGTGAAACAATCGGTCATTTTTCGGAAAAAAAATACAACTGTATATGCTTTATAAACTCAAAATATCGCCTTGAACGTACTTCTGCTTTCCGCATTCTTCAAAACTCTTACGCTGTATGTCCTACGCCTTCCCTATTCTACTTACAGAAAAAACTAAACTGGCGCCACGTTTGTTCTGAAGAATGACCGATCATTTCGCTAGAATACCCTTATTCCTTGTCTGGTATTGTTTAAAGCCCTTTGAAGCTGCACTGAAACTGTCATTTTGACCTTCAACCATTGGGAGTCCATTGAAGTCCACTATATGGAGAATAATCCTGGAATGTTTTCATCAAAAACCTTAATTTCTTTTCGACTGACGAAAGAAGGGGTGAGTACATTATCAGGAAAAGTTTATTTAAAAGTGGACTAATCCTTTAACCTGGTGATGTAAACTTATAACCACAACTGCATATTTCATTTAGTGGAATTACAGTGCAGAACTTACGGAAAAATTGATTTGAATTCCACATCAATGTTTTCATACATGTGTTTGGTCAAACACTCATTTAGATCTAGAACTGTATCCCATGCTTTTGATCTGTGCCGTCCTCCGTTTATGCACAGTGCTTGAAGGATTTTATGGAATCCCCCATGACCTTTAGGCAAATACTTAACACATAACAGAAAACTGCATTTAAACCATTCAGATAATGGTGAATGAAATTTTAACAATACACTTTTACAACAACTGAATCACACTCACGGGTGATATCATCTCTTCTGCACCATCTCGACATGACAATTCAGATTTTTCTACTCCATTTGAGAGACTCTGAGAGAGCAAACGCTGGAGCATGTCGAACTGACCATCTATCTTGTTCAGTGCCTTCTCTAGACTCCTCTCCAACACAATGTGGACCTCTGTCTCAGCCTAAGACACACACATACAATCTCTTAAAACATGGTTATTATCAGCTTGCCAAAGACACAATCATGTGGATTGATAATAATGTTGACTCTTACCATTGTTTTGCTTTGGATCAAGGAAATAACTGCCTTTGCCTCAGCAACACAACCTCTGGTCAGTTCTTGGTTAATTCTCTTGTTCATATTCTTCAGAACGTCTTGCAGCTTTGGGATTTCTATGGACCATTTGCAGAATTTTTATCTAATGTGGTTTCATTTGGCAAATAAAATCTAAGCAAATATTATATTTCTTGTGTTGATACTTTACCTGTGTCATCATGTTTCATGCCTAACGTGTGTTGAAAAAATGCCTTGGAGCTTACTGTAAAAACTTTTAAATCCATTTCTTTCTATAACAAATAATGAAATTACACAAGTCAATATACTGTAGTATGTGAAATGCAAAAATAACATTAATACAAAAATAAATACCTTGATGTGGGAATTTTCAAAGGTTTGCAAGACTGTTTTCTTAGCCTGATCATTTCTGTGAAGTATACACTTTGTTGTCAGATCCTGAATAAGAATCAACAAAATAATTATTAAATACAGGAGCATTCTGGAAATGTCTACAATATTTTGTATCAGTACTATATTTAAGGCCCCAGTGCTATTTGTAGGTAACTGATTGGTTTAATTTAATTAGTTTAATAATATACTAGAACGAAATATACTAGATTTATAGATTCAGCTAAAGTTTGTGAACTGTAGCTTATCTCTTTTTAGTGAGACATTTGTTTTTAAAACCAAAAGTATCATTTTAAACTGGACTTCAATAATTAGATGGTCTATATTAGAGTCAAAATCACACACACTGTAATCAAATATTATTTTTATTAAATTTATTTATTTTTAATTGAAAATACTTTAAACAATCTCAAAGTAGCAACAGTAGCTACAATACACATTAAAAACCTCTTCAAGCTACTTCACTGACTTGGACAAAAAAATCATATCACCAATATATTTATATCAGACAGTAGAGTTCATATTTATATTAGACTACAGAGAAATTCTAGAAATAATTAAAAAATATATCTATATATACCCCATCTTCTGGTATTTTGTCTTCCAGAACACTAAAATAAAAATAAAAAAATTATATATATGAATTGAGTTGAGAGGGCTTCCTCCCACCCCCGCATGACTAAACAACCAAACACTTTTTGCATGTTTTCCTTTAAAAAAAAAAAAAAAAATTAATAAATTAATTAATTAAAATAATATATTATATATATATATATATATATATATATATATATATATATATATATATATATATATATATATATATATATATATATATAAAATGTTAATGCTTTTGCCCAAGCAGTTTTTAACACAGAGCTTCTAATTCTAACCTATTATATTCTTCCGGCTCAATATTGTCGCTCTTGGTGCAGATAAAATTAATATCTCTGCATTCCCCTGCTTGCATCATGTCTTTAGTGCAGTACTTCAATATCTCCCAGGTATCTTTGCTGGTGACAGCACGATTAATGTCACTTAAAATCCACACTGAAGAGCAGTCTCTTAGTTTCTGTGGAATAAAAAAAATATATACAGTAATCAAAATGAAAAACAAAAGTTAGCTGAAATGCATGTATTAACTGCTTCAGTAGATGAATTCCAATTTTAAAATAGTTTCTAAATGTTGTTGTTTTAATAAACGCATTTAAAAAGAGTGCATTATGTGTCATATTTACAGATTTCCACATTTCATCCCTAATCTTGTTGCAGTCTCCAGTCCCAGGAAGATCAACAAGGGTAATGTGCTCCAGAAGCTCATGACAATCTGGAATCTTGATTGTCACACACTTCACAAGTGGCCAGTACCAGCCACCAGAAACTGCTGTACCCGGACTATATTGTATGTAACGCTGTAACCTTCTGGAAAAGTCAGATGCCTGATAAAGAAGGATATTACTGATTTAGTTATGCATTCAGTAAAAACAAATTCAGAAAGTGTAACATTTACATTCATTGCATTTGCATGTCAATCAAATGGAACATATTATGCATAGGTCTCCTAAAACTTACATTACTGGAGGAAAAATGGTTGGTCATTTCAGCTAATTTGTCATCATTTTTAAGATCCTCAAATGTTCCCTTTTCTGCATTAGCTCCATACAGCGCAGTGATCTTTTCTCTAGTATCATTAGTCAAGTTTTGATCTTCTTCGTTACTCTCTGTTCTTAAAGGACTAAAATGATTTTTTAGGTCACTCTCCCAATTCTGTAAAAGTGTACAACAAACAAAAGAGGAAAAATAAGACTTTTATTCCCGTCACAAAAAAAAAAAAAAGTAGTGAAGTGAAAAAAGTATTGAAGTAAAAAGTGAAACCTCTTTCGGGATGGCTTCAATGTCTGCTATGTAGTTGGAGTCAGTCAGATTCGCCTCAATTTGAGTAATAACAGCTGTACAGGCACCAAAACAACCAGATGGCAGCAAATTTCTCTTTTCCAGGATTGCATTTAATAGCGAAGACTTTCCTTGTCCTGACTCTCCCAAAATCCCAATGATTTTCTTATTACCGTTTTTTTTATTCATCTTGGAAATAACTTATCTACAGACAAAAATGCAGTGATGCAATTAAATGTTATTTAACTTACAAAATCATTTTTCATTATCACTTACACAGTGTAATTGTGTAGCTCAGTTTTGGTTTCGTCCTCATTTTTCATGGCTTGAATTTTTTCATAAGCCCTTGTCATGATGTCCTTTGTTTGCTCAATTATGGTCTTTTCTGTGTTTAAAGAAAAGCAAAATTGTTCAAACAAACAAACAAACAAAAACAAATAATGTGTTAGATTACTGTAGGTTTTAACAATTTTATCCAAAGTGACTCTACACTGTTTACAGGGACTGTTTCTCATGAGTAACATTATATGAGTGGTCTCACATGAGTGGCAATAAATCCCCAATAAAACCCTCTTCTGTTCTTCTTCTGTTTATTGGTCTCGGTTTCATTAAAAAAATCATTAATTCTGCATCATGCATCTTTCTGTTGGATTTACCACAGCTACCTTTGACACATACTGCAGAGGCTACACTGTAAAAAAAATCCTGTTGTTTCTACGGAAAAATACCGGCAGCTGTGGTTACCAGAACAATACTGTAAAAATGACATCAAACTGTAAACATACTTACGGAGTTACATGTGAATTTTACATTTTAAATCTGTTAAATTTACGGTAAAATAACATATTTCATTAACTGATATAATGTTAATTTACTAACCTAATGAAGTACTAATATCTGTTTTGTACCTTTATAATACACTGACAGTCACCCAACACAGTGGTGATGAGAGTCACATGATGAATCAAAGTTCATCACAAGCAGCTTTTCCACAAGCTGAGAAGGACAACACTAACATATAGAAGGTGCACACAGTGTCATTCACACACACACTAAACACCATCATGGTAACATGCATGAAATTTTAAAAATGCAATAAACATTAATTTAACAACATTAGATGTAACATAAAACCCTAATGTACATAACTGATTAGAAAAAAATGAGAAAAAACTAAGAAGAAACAGAGTTATTTCAACGAAAATATATCAAATGTGAAGTGTCACGCAGGGAATTGTGGGAATGTCAATATACGGTTTTTCACTGTAAATTTTACAATGAATTGTTATTTTTCACTTCCAAAAACTGTGAATTTAACGGTATTTTACCGTAAAATTACATTAAATGTACCGTTAGATCTATTACAGTTATTCACCGTATATAGTACGGAAACTTTCTGTAAACCAATCAACAGTTTTTCACCGCAGCATTTTTACAGTCTTTTACTGTTAAAATCACGGTCATTTTTTACAGTGTATGCTTTTCACCAATGCCTGAATTTTTGTATGCATTCATGTGTCTGCCTATACAGGTTTGATGCCAAATGTGCAGCCTTTCATGAAATAACACTGTTTCGGTGTCTGGACTGTTTGAGCATGTCATGACGATTTGTGTATTATTCACATCACATGCATTCAACAAAGCAAATTCTAGTGTTTGTGCAGTGAACATCCTATTACCAGCTTTACCAACTATTCGACCTCCCATCACTAATTTTTTATAGGATCATTCTCATTTCTCCTTTGCAGCCATTCAAAATTATACTTCATGTAGAACTTTATATAAACTTTATAAATAATAATCTTTATTTACTTACCCGTTGTCAGCTGAGACTGTGCACTGGTAACTCTTGAACCGGTTGGTTCATCAATACGTTTTCTCTTAGTTCCTATTCATATTATTAATTTAATTTAACTGAATCATAGGCAATAAAGCATTATTTATTTATTTGTTTTTTTAATTTTTAAAAATGATTTCATACCATGACTAGCCATTGTAGTGCGATTAGGGTGATTTTAACCAATAAAGCCTAGAGGGAAAAAAACACATTTCATATATATTATCAACAAGCTGTTTGTTAGAGAGTGGCATATAAAGTTTAACTTTTGAACATGAACAAAATTCCACTGATCTGGATTGGTTATTTTCATTTATACAACATTTAAATCTATGATAGCAACAAAAATACATTATACAATAACTGTAAGGTAATCTAAACATTGCATAAACAATTCAATGTCTATGGCTTGATGTGCATTAAACATCTCGAGTGTGTATTTTTTACTAAGAATTCAACCGCCTGGAGTCAATTATTCCGTTTATACTACGGTTATCACACCTCAACACACTGTTCCTATGTTGTATTTCAAGACATTTGTCATTTTTTGTCCTTAAAACACTCTTGTGTGTGTGACCAATTTCTTACACATCTCATCCCAAGCCTCCGTTGCTAATTCCAAAACGTCATTTCAGAACTAGTAGCGAAGGCTTGAGCCTTGATGGCAGAATACCGTTGATACAGTTATTAACGCAATTGAGAGAGAGAGAATAAACATATGTGAATTAGCCCAGTGGTTCCCAAACCTGTCCTGGAGGACTCCCAGCCCTGCACATTTTCCATGTCTCCCTATTTCTGACACACCCATTCCAGGTCTTGCTGTCTCTACTAATGAGCACATGAGTTAAATCAGGTGTGATATATGAGCGAAACATACAAAATGTGCAGGGCTGGGGGTCCTCCAGGACAGGTTTGGGAACCACTGAATTAGCCTACCTGAGCCTACCTATCTACCTCAAGAACCGTACAGTTATTACCTCGCTGGTGAGTCATGTAGGCTATCTTTTAAGTTGCTAAACTATTTTACTGATTAATTTGTCAGAGCAGCGCTGACAAAACGTTTCTGTGCGAGTGTGTCCATACTATACAGTACGTGTGTACATTTGAAAGAGAGAGAGCACGCGAGAGAGTATGCGCTTTCAGGACACAATAAAACGTATTTTTGGTAAAAACCATGACAATAATTTATCGATTTCATCCCATTGTTTACTATATTTATTTGCTTGGTCTGTGTCATTGTGGGTTTTGTTTCTTTTGCTGTTGTAGGCTAAGCTTTAAGTACCTGTTGAGATAAATCTTTGGCGAAGTGATATGGAACTGCAATGTGGTCAAGACCTGCTAGAAATACTTTAGCCATGCATTTCCCTGAAAATAATTGCACACCTTAGAGCGTTGGTCAAGATTCGATTCAGATTTGAGCATTCAACAGCCCCGTAGTATAAGACATTTGAACTCACCAGCCAATTTGGGGCATAATAGTTGATGATTCATAAACTATGTCCTATGGGAAATATAATGTATGCTGGGATATAATTTTGTCATTATATCATTATATTTTGGGGCATGATTTTCATTATTATTATTGTCGGATGCCTTGCCTTGGAATGAGAACTGGTTGCTTTTTTGAATGGATGTCAATAAAGGCGAGGCTTCAATTCTCTTATTTCAGTTTCTTTTGTGAGGAAACGGCTAAATCACTTTATGGATCGGCAGCCTGTCTAATAATGTTCTCCACTATTTACCATTAAATATTCAACTTAGAGTGAGCATTATTTGGAAAGTAAAATTAAATAAATGCTGTTTTATAAGAAAAGTCATGGGCAATTTTGCTTTTATTTCTCTTTTTATTACAAAGATAATCTTTCTTATATTTTTGTTTTGGCTAGTATAAGTTCTGAATGGCCGTATCTTAATTTAGTAGCCAAAAAAAATAAATAATTCAAACCCTGAAAATATCTATTTCAACTAAATAAATTAAGAAAGTGCTTTTAGAACTTATTTTAAACAGCCTTTGACATTATAATTTGTGGGAAAGAAAAGGTAACACTTTAGAATTATGTTCCATCATTAATAGGTAATTATGAAGGAAGTAATGCATGCAGGACAAATGAGTAGTTCTACAGTAACACTACAGCTACTACTAATAACTCATATGAAAACAAGATTAACTTATCAGTAAATAGCAAATTTAGATAGTTCCTTTTTAGGTAATCAATTTCTGAATGAGATTTGCCTCATCATTAACTAAAGACTTACCAATTAATCACTAATCAGAACATTAACTTGTATCTGAGACATAATCACTTCTCTTTTTTTTTTTTTTAACACTGAATATGCTCATAAAAATTCCATTACTAATTACTCAAGTGTAACTACTCAACTACTGGTGATCTGGACCTTTTTTTGAAGTGAAAAAAATAAAAAAATGTTTTTTCACTTTAAATATGATCCAGATCACCAGTAGTTCCTGCAGAGTGACTAGGTAACACTTGAGTAATTCACAAGTTCAAATATCCATATAATTAAATAGAGTAAAGTTATGCGTATTTGGCATGCTGCCCGTGGAGAGGGCTCTGAGCTCGGAATTTTGGCACAAACCCAGAGTATTTCACCCGGTGTGGTAAAAGTAGATAGATGTGTTCAGTTCTGGCATCACCTCCATCAGTCTGATCCTGATTCAGTCCAATATAAAGCCCTCCTCGCCAATGAAACCTCAGCAGAATCTCATCCTCTAAACACACTCGCTCTTCAACTTGTCCATGAAACTCAATTCCCAATTGACCACAGCTACAACCCCAAAACTATTATTAAAGAAATTGACAAAAATCTAAAAGATACTCATGATGAATCACTAAAAGCACATTTTGAGATCCAAAATAAACTCCAATGTTACTCGACCCTAAATAGAACCACTAAATTGGCAAATTATTTATTAATCAAACAATTTAAAGAAAGACAAATCCTCTCCAAATACAGATTAAGTGACCATGATCTAGAAATAGAGAGAGGAAGACATAGACAAACATGGACAGCGAGAGAACAGAGGATCTGTAGACACTGTGATCTACAGCAAATAGAGGATGAGAAACACTTTCTACTCATCTGTCCTAAATATCACAATGCAAGAGAAACATTTCTCTCCATACTTGGAACACTATTTCCATCATTCATTGAACAGTGATACTGAGAAAATGCCCTTCATGCTTGGTGAAGATGATAACACAGCTACACTAGCTGCAAAATATGTGTTAGCCATTCACAAAATTAGAGATGGATAACTCTCTAGAGACCTGCTTTATTTATTAATTTACTAAGATGAATTTGTTTGCATTGCTGCATGTAACATGATGTATACATATATGTTTTGTTTGTTTGTTTGTTTATTTTATTATTTATGTATAATATGTTAATGCTTTGGCAACACTGTGATTCACAGTCATGCTAATAAAGCTCATGTGAAATTGAAAATTGAAATTGAATTGATAGAACTAGAAGTGAGGAGATGGGGTGGAGGAGGGATGCTGATAAACTCTCAGATGAACAGAGGTAAGAATTTATACCTCTTGACTTTGGTTGAGTTGATTAACTGAATGCTCTTCATCTGTGCTAATTAGGTTAATTATCTGAACTCGCTCCTCCTGAACTTTGTTAATAAAACATACTTTATGATACATTATGGGGTGGTTTCCCAGACAGAGATTAAGCCTAGTCCTAGAATAAAATGGCCCTTTAAACCAGATTAACAGAAATCTGCTTTCGTGTCATGGTTTAAAATAGTCCTAGACTTAGTCTAGTCCAGAGTTTAAAGGGTCATGAAGCCCCAAAACACTTTTTTGAGATGTAAACTGATATGAATAGGCTGCACATCATTGAAAACACTAAAGGTACTCATTAATGTTATTCATAAGTGAAAAATAGTTATTTTTGCATTTTTCAGAGCGATTTGTCTTCCGGTTTGAAAAGCTGAGTCGGAGCAACGTCACAAAATCTGACGTAATCGTGTACTTTCGGCCCAAGTATGGGCATGGTTGAACATGCTGACGTAGACTGTTTCGAGCGATTCTCGACATATACTCATGACGTAAAGCTTATTTAATCCAATCACTGCGCTGTAGTATGCATAAGATTATAATTGCGGTATTATGCATGAGGAAGTATCACTTCTCTCGCCTCGGTCTCTTGTCATTCAGATACATATCGTTGGTGTTCGTTTCCTCAGTGCTACAACACAATGTGTTTTCCTGCGGCGTGACCAGAGCAGAGGTTTGTGTGCATGTGGATTGTTTTGCTGTAATCTACCAGCACAAATGGAAAATATGTTTGCGTGAGATCACATTACAGCAGAGAATTCAGATGTCACAAAAGTGCTGCTCATTCTCCTCTGCCTGCTCTAGCTGCGTACAAACATGTGAGCCGTAGGCTGTTTCCCTCAGCTCAGCACATGTGTTGTTTGTATTTTGCTCGTGATGCGGTCAGAACTGGAGTTTGAATACGAACACATAAAAAAATACGATTGTTATTATGATATACACGCGGAGCGCACATATGATCGGTTTCAGCGTGAAGCTCCGCGATGAGTTTAATAAAACTAGCCATGTGGCACATAGCTCATACAGAATAAAGTATCCGTGTTTAAAGTTTTTATTTCACACATTCTCCTGCACCAAACATGAACCAGCACGGTGTAGTTATGCACACATACTTTCATCAAGTCTTCTTCAAATGAATTATATGTGCAAACTGGACACTGATACAGTGGTGTAGCCTATCTGAACGCGACGACACGATTATTCTAATAGACAAAAGACTGATTTTGAGACTGCAGTGCTCGTAAACGTAATCAATAGCCTATTATTACCCCCATTAAATATTCTTTCGCATTTCTCCCTTGTGTTTGGGAGTTTGTTGTCATTTTCTCCGTGCTCATATATTAATATTCATTATTCTGTATAATGAGTGTGTTGTAGGTCTGTGCTTCATTGGTTGTTCTCTCCCCCTCTTCTCCCCCTCTACACTCCCACTTTTCCAGAGCTTTACACGCCTATTTTAACAGAGTTTTTGCAGCTCAGAGGTGTGAACGACCAGGGTAAAACAGGGGGGTTTCATGACCCTTTAATAAACTGATTTCCTGGAGGAAGACTAGAGCTACTCCATGACTAAATTGAGGCTTAAATTAAACCTACCAGGAGGCAGGTTTAACTTCAGATTAACGTTGTGTTTCAAAGTAGACACATGTATTACTTGGATATATATTGATATTGATATACGAAACGACCAGTTTATACGAAAAGAACCTGGGAACCAGGAGCCACATCTAATTCCAGGTTAGGGGTGTCAATATACCGGTATTGACAATAACCGTGATATTCAAAGCATGAAATATCGATATCGTGTTAATTTAGGGTGTGACGATATACCGGTATTGACGATAACCACAATATTTAAAATGAATAGGACTCTTATGATATCATGACATGTAAATACTCCAGCGCCAGTACCTGGTTGACCTCTCAGGTGGCAGCATTGCACCTTAACGCTGACACCTGTTAAACAAGAAGAAGAAGACAGCCCGCGCAGCTATTCCGAGCGGGAGAGTGAGAGGCTTTGTCCACACCCGGAAAAAGTAAAGTAAGCTTGACAGTATGGGAGTTTTTCGGCTCCTTAGACAGCCCAATCTGCAGGATTTGCCTAGCTACAGTCAGTGCGAAGGGTGGCAACACCACCAACCTTTCTACCCACCTCCGTGTCCATCACCCTGCAGATTATGCCATTTTACAGAGAGTAAGTTGTGATTATTTTACTTGTCATGGAATGTGAAATGTTATATTAACCTGTTAACAGTGATTTTCTGTGTTCATAATTTAAATAAAGCGTGATTCTTTTAATAAGTAGCCTACCGCGTTTTCTTTACTCGTCTTAATCAGCGTGATGTAGTTATGCATGCAGTTATATGCCCTAAAATTCAAGAAACATAGGTATGTTTTCCCCCGACGATTTTTTGTCATTATATCATATTATAAGATGTAGTTGTTTTAAAATATCACACGAGCAAGAGTGCCGTTTTTCCCAAATCAGCACAAATCAGCACAAATGCAATGTTCCTTCAACTTATTGTTAAATGAACAATGTGAGTTACATTTTAGACACAGTATTGTTAATATTGTTTTTTTTCCTTTATTTCGCCAAAGAAATTTCAAAATTATGAACAGCAGAACAGATCTCCCGTGCAACAGACAGAAATGTTTTTGTTATTCTGACTGAATCCACGTTTAGAACGAATGTATCCGAGCTTCCTTCCTGAATGAATCAGCCATTTGAACAAATCGGTTAACTCACTCACTCATTAAGACAGTGACTTGCTGCCACCTACTGGCAGTGTAGTTTAGTTTCATATTTAAGGGACATTTTAATTCTAATACCAGAATTATTTTTAATTTTAATACCAATCAAATTAAATCATTATCAACAAAATGCATAATGATTTAATTTGATTGGTAACAGCCATAATGTATAGGCTAGTATTCATTTTTATTAATTTTATTTCTTCAGGTCTTAAAAAGTCTTAAATTTGACTTTAAAAAATGTGCAGCAACCCTGAAAAAGAAAAACTAAATAAACAAAGAAAAATTATTTAGACTGATAAATTCCCCACGATATATCAATATCGTGAATTTTTTTGGCCACAATAACCATGGTGTGAAAAATCTAATATCGTGACAGCCCTATTCCAGGTTATAAGCCTGATAAAAGTGTGTAAGGACCAACCTGCCACCACACAAATATCTCCCAAAGGAACTCCCCTAAAAAGAGCCTGGGAAGACACGATACTGCTAGTAGAGTAAGCTTTCACACCTCATAAGCCAAAGAAATCGCGTCTCTCACCCAGGGAGAGATCCTATGCTTAAAGGTGGCGAGCCCTCTCAGGCTGGCCCCAAAGCATACAAACAACTGAGATGATTTGCGCCACTGGCCAGAGCGGTCTGCATATGCCTTTAAAACCCGAACAGGGCAAAGAAAATGAACGCTCTCCTCCTCAGCAGAGAAAAATGGAGGGGGACAGAAGAGTGAAGCATGACCACTTGAGAGCAGAATTACGTGGACAAAACTTTGGGGACAAAACTTTTAGTCATGTAAATCACTGTTTGGTAGCATGAAGCACCAAACATAGGCCATAGTGCACAACAATTTATGCTGCAGCAAGTAAATGCAGCCAGTCATGTGAAGGGAGTGTTGGTAGCATAAGGGCCACACCTTCATCACATCACACACACATCACATGAAGTGAGGCTGACTATGGTGAGCGCTAAAATGGCTTGCCATAAGAAAATTACTCATTCACACAATTGTTCAGCTTAATGCATTTTCAGTTGGGCTGACAAGAATAGAGTAATTAATCATGCGAAATAGTATTGGTAGCATGAAGCATCAGATGTTGCACAATAAATGTGTGCTGCAGAACTCCCCAGAGTCAGCTCATAGAAACAGCCAGTTGAATGAGCGAGTGCTTGGTAGCATTAGCGCCAAAAACAACTGCACAAAAGGGGCTGAAGACAGTGAAATAGCTGTCCCATCAATCAAATTTCCGCTATCAGGCATGAGAAAACGGTTTGCTCACTCTGCAGCCTGAGCCATAGGAAATTAGGCCTACACTTAGTATGTGAACTCGTCAACTCATTTGTTCCGCGCCTAAACCAGTCACACGACAAAAGTGTTGGAAGCATAAGTGCCGAATCAAATGCACGTGCCTGCATTAATGCAGCGCATAAAGTGGAGAGAGAGACAGGGAAAAATGTTTGCTCACTCTGCAACCACTATGACATTAGTGATAAAACAGCTTGCCACAGTAAGTTACTTTTAAATACATGAACTTGTCCACCCATGTTTACAAACGTTTCAAATTCAAACGTCTGTGTATTTTCTTTCACATAAAATCACTTTTCTATCTTCTCATATCAGAAAGTCCAAAACCTGATACTCAGATATCAATACTCAAATTGTACCAGTAAGAAAACAATAATGCAATTCTCTTTTGAGGTATAGTAATATAACAACAAAAATCAAAATTCAGTATACACTCAGTATAAATCACGTGAATAAACCAAATATGTAATGTGTGCCCACACACACTCTCACAATTTCAAAACCCCCAACTTGTTGCAGACCTGTGTCGTCGCTTGAGAACGGTGTGGCCGTTAAAACCAACAAATGGCCTCTTCACTCCAGAGAGCTAAATAAACAAACGAGTGTACCTGTGTTTCCCTGTGTTGACACTCGCGCTGTCCACCGATCGCGTTAGGAACTTCGTAAGCGTCTGCAGTCTCACCAGCTGTCCGCTGAATGACAATGAATCCCGCGATACCAGAGGAATTCTAAACTGCTTGGAGATTTAGAACACTATCTGGATCCTCAATCCTATAATTGACTTCTTAGGAACGATTAATAAACTCTGATCAATCGTCACATAATTAGCTACTCTCCGTAAAAGAAAGGGAGATTACAGCGCGCACAGCCGCGGTAACCAATATAAGTCTAAACTCGTTTAAACTCTAAATCAGAGTGTAACAAAATTAAACAAATTAAAGAAACATTCACTTCCTACATTCGTTAGATATAATCTTTGACCACTTAATCAGCGGTTATTTTATTATTTCTTTCTGAATCAGGAGAAAATAAAGTGCGACATCACTTTCCGATCTGCCTCCCTCTCCTTTCGCACTCATCCTGCTTCCAATCAGAACTCTCAGTGCCTGCACAAGCGAGCAGCATCTGCCTGCAATACTGGTGGCTGCATTTTCAGGACCGCATTTCTAGGACCCTAGCAATGATTTAGTTGTTTAGTTGTTTAATTGATTAAGTTTAATTTATATATTGTCCTCCTAACCAACCCCTAGCCCTAAACCTACCTGTTGGTAATGCTATTGATTTAATTTAATTGATATATTGTCCTAACCAACCCCAATCCCTAAACCTACCCATTGGTAACACTGTTTAAATATTTAAAACTAGATGGCGCTGTCACAAAAACTAGGGTCCAAGAAATGCGGTCCTGAAACTGCTGCGGTCCTAAAAGTGCAGACTCCGGTATTGCAGGCAGATAATATTGGGCACAAGCTAAGTAAAATAAAGACCAATCATAAATAAAAGAACATGCATGCTTGTCAAACCCAGGTTTTTAGCCAGTACATCTCACATAAAAATTTACCATAATCTATGTAACACTTGTACAAGTGAAATGATATACCATTATATGAGCCCATGGGCCATCGCATTTATAGCAGTTTAACTCATGAATATCAGAAACATTTACATATTCAGAAATATGCATTTAGGAGATTATAAATAACCTTAACTGGGCTACATACAGTGGGTACGGAAAGTGTTCAGACCCCCTTAAATGTTTCACTTTTTGTTATATTGCAGCCATTTGCTAAAATCATTTAAGTTCATTTTTTCCCCATTAATGTACACACAGCACCCCATATTGACAGAAAAATACAGAATTGTTGACATTTTTGCAGATTTATTAAAAAAGAAAAACTGAAATATCACATGGTCCTAAGTATTCAGACCCTTTGATCGGTATTTAGTAAAAGCACCCTTTTGATCTAATACAGCCATGAGTCTTTTTGGGAAAGATGCAACAAGTTTTTCACACCTGGATTTGGGGATCCTCTGCCATTCCTCCTTGCAGATCCTCTCCAGTTCTGTAAGGTTGGATGGTAAACGTTGAAGGACAGCCATTTTTAGGTCTCTCCAGAGATGCTCAATTGGGTTTAAGTCATTGGCCATTCAAGAACAGTCACGGAGTTGTTGTGAAGCCACTCCTTTGTTATTTTAGCTGTGTGCTTAGGGTCATTGTCTTGTTGGAAGGTAAACCTTCGGCCCAGTCTGAGGTCCTGAGCACTCTGGAGAAGGTTTTCGTCCAGGATATCCCTGTACTTGGCCGCATTCATCTTTCCTTCGATTGCAACCAGTCGTCCTGTCCCTGCAGCTGAAAAACACCCCCACAGCATGATGCTGCCACCACCATGCTTCACTGTTGGGACTGTATTGGACAGGTGATGAGCAGTGCCTGGTTTTCTCCACACATACCGCTTAGAATTAAGGCCAAAAAGTTCTATCTTGGTCTCATCAGACCAGAGAATCTTATTTCTCACCATCTTAGCAAACTCCATGCTGGCTTTCATGTGTCTTGCACTGAGGAGAGGGTTCCGTCGGGCCACTCTGCTATAAAGCCCCCGAATGGTGGAGGGCTGCAGTGATGGTTGACTTTCTACAACTTTCTCCCATCTCCCAACTGCATCTCTAGAGCTCAGCCACAGTGATCTTTGGGTTCTACTTTACCTCTCTCACCAAGGCTCTTCTCCCCCGATAGCTCAGTTTGGCTGGACGGCCAGCTCTAGGAAGGGTTCTGGTCGTCCCAAACATCCTACATTTAACCCCTCTGGAGTCTGAGGCTGATTTGGGGCCTGGAGAAGTTTTGACATGCTCTGACATTTGTGCTTTTTTCAGTTGTTCATAAACATATAAATGACAAAAGTGTCATTACACTGTATTCAGCACAAACTAGGCTACAATAATATGTGAGGAACATGTATGTACATGTTTGTGTTTTTGAAGGAATAATGTTTATGCGTGGTTACTGAAAAAACAAAAAACTTAAGTCACTGAAATAAGGCCAAAATAAGTATATTAAATCTGTGTTCACAAGACTTTTGGGTATTGGAGGTTGTAGACTAGAGTTTTTGCTTCAAAATTATGTAAAAATTATGCTGCCTACTCCTTCATATAAAACAATATATTGATTTAGTTTTTGTAAGACACTTTTTGCCAAGAAACACGGTATGCATGGAGGCGTGAATCACCACTGAAAAATGGGCCATTCTCACCTGAGAAGACAAAAGAATTGGATAGTAATGAGCTGAAATGATTTGCATATTAATGAGGCATTTCAGTCAGGTAGGCTGTGAAAAAAACCTTCTGTGATGTCTCAAGCTCATCATGATATATGAAACATACAGAAAAATATTATTACAATATAAAGTAATGGTTTTATATTATACTTTAAAATATAATGTATTTCTGTGATGCAAAGAGTCTGAATATAGGCTTTTAGTTTAAAAGCATGCACATTTGGAGAAATATTGGATTCTCATTATGCTTATGTCAATTTTCTATACAGAGAAGTTATATTTATTTAATATTCATTGTCATTACTATGAGCGCTGGTGTTTTCAATTCATCCTTGAAGTCGGAGGGTGCTCTCTGTGCATTTTTTAGTCCACAAATTCATCTAAAAGAAGAAGAGGCTATTCCATGAATGGAGTTTCCAATTCATACTGCAGCCGGAGGGCGCTAAAGAAACAAAAACTCATCTAAAATTCATCTGTAGAAGAAAAGAAAACAGGAACTAACTGCATGTCTTCTAGAGCTCCCTAACCATGACTTTTACATCCAGATAAACACTTTTCAAGACAATAAATACACGATTGAGACGATGAATGCATGTATTGCCTCTGAATTTGCGTCTGAATAGCGCTGGCTCCGTGGGCGTGGCCGCATTAGCAGATAATGAGCTGAATCACGAACTTCTGACATGGCTCTCTTTTCATACAGATTACATAAACACAGAAGGTTTGTTTTCGATTTGACTTAAATGATTTAAAACCTGACATCTTAACGTTTTTTTAGACATAAGTTTAACTTTTCTGTGATTAGTATTCACTAAGTTACAGTTCATTTTCTGAGAACTATCAGATTGGACTTCATTCAGAGGGAGAGGAGAAATCACGCATCATGTTAGTTTTCTTTATTTTACAAAAAGCACAACATTGTGTTTTTACTCTGAGTGTATACAAATAAAAGAAGATATTCTATAGTTTCAATTGATATATTACTTATGTCTCTATGACAAAAAATGACGGAGTATTTTAAGTCTGTTTTGCTACAATGTGAAAAAAACCCTGCAAAACGCCGGCGCGTTTTCAGACCTCAGAGTGTTAAGGATTATGGAGGCCACTGTGCTCTTAGGAACCTTAAGTGCAGCAGAAATTTTTTTGTAACCTTGGCCAGATCTGTGCCTTGCCACAATTCTGTCTCTGAGCTCTTCAGACAGTTCCTTTGACCTCATGATTCTCATTTGCTCTGACATGCACTGTGAGCTGTAAGGTCTTATATAGACAGGTGTGTGGCTGTCCTAATCAAGTCCAATCAGTATAATCAAACACAGCTGGACTCAAATGAAGGTGTAGAACCATCTCAAGGATGATCAGAAGAAATGGACAGCACCTGAGTTAAATATATGAGTGTCACAGCAAAGGGTCTGAATACTTATGACCATGTGATATTTCAGTTTTTCTTTTTTAATAAATCTGCAACAATGTCAACAATTCTGTGTTTTTCTGTCAATATGGGGTGCTGTGTGTACATTAATGAGGAAAAAAAATGAACTTAAATGATTTTAGCAAATGGCTGCAATATAACAAAGAGTGAAATATTTAAGGGGGTCTGAATGCTTTACGTACCCACTGTATGTAACTGTAACTGTCCACTGTAGGCAAGACTCTGAGAACCTACAGTGCAGTTTATTTCATCTTTCAAACATGAATCCAAACATAAAACATAACAAAGACTTGGCTTGGTTGACATGGCATGAGAAACATGAACTCACTAACAAGGGTTACAGGGACAATACTAGACAAAGAGGCAAGGCAAAGGGCTTAAATATCCAAGACTAATCACAAACAACAAATACCGGTAATGAACCAATGAAAACATAACACATGAAAACAAGGGAACACATGGCAGGATCACATTATACAAACAAGGGAATCATATGACATGGGATGGGAGCACATGGCAAACCAGGAAACTCAAAACCAAAATGAACAAAAACAAAAACTATATGTAACAGAATCCTCCCCTCTACACTATGGTGGCATGGAGTTGAGGTGGTCTTGGGGGAGGGATGGTGGGCCAGGCCCATGCAGGGTAACAGGACATGGACCTGGGCATGGCAGAGGCAGACCTTGGCCCTGGAGCATGGGTGGATCTGGGCCGTGGAGCACTGGCGGACCTGGGCGGACCTGTTGGGTTCATTGTTAAAGGTTTAGTATTCTGTAACTTATTCACTAAACAAAACATGAACAAAACCAAAACTATACGTGACAGTAACTATGTAGAATAATTGTGGGCCTTTTATTGATATATTGATAAACCAATTTCAATATATTAAATAAAAATCTTTTATTACAGTATTTCACAATTGCTAAAACACTAAACCCCATTCTCTGAACCCAATGCTCAGTGGCCTAAACCCATTTGTCGAATCAGTCACTTTGTAGGCAAAACCTTAAACAAGTTCAGGTAGTTAAGACACTGTTTGCAAATCTCATCCACTCTTTTTGCAAAACTCTAAACACATTCTTACTAACTAAAACACATTCTGCACTGTGTTGCAAAATGGTAAATACATGTGGCAAAAGTTAAACACAACTACAACACAGTTGTCATCCTTTAAACACAATGACTCAAAATTATTGACACTTATTTCTAATGATGTGATCAAATCAACTTTATAAAATATAGGTCAGTTCAGAGTGCACAGGTGACACAGGTGCTGAATGATGATACCAACAATAGATGGAAACAATCTGAAAAGTAGAGGAGGAAGAGTATGTGTAAGAGGATGATGAGGAGAAAGAGCAAGGTGTGTGGAGACAAGGCTGTCAAGGCTGGATCCGGCACAGGTTTGTCCCTTTGCCTGGCAAGAGACGACAATGACTACGTTTACATGGACAGCAGTAATCCGATATTAACACGATTAAGACAATACTCTGATTAAGAAAGGACCATGTAAACAGCAATGTTTTATTACCTTAATCCGACTAAAGTCATACTCGAAGTAAACACAAATCGAATTAAGACAGGTGGAGTATTCCTATTTTAGTCGCATTATTGGAGTGCATTGTAGACATGTACACACCTTAATCACACTATTAACGTCATGTGGCAGTTTTCGCCGCACTTTGCTACAGGACACATACCATTTTGACGGCAAACGAGAGCAAGCTTCAAGCAAGAAGCCACAAATCAAATTCCTCTCACCTCATCTCTCATCCAGAACCTCTGAGTTTGTCGTGGTGGCATGAATGAAAGTTGCCGAATTAAAGTACAGGAGGCCTGTTGCTGGAGAATTTGTATCCACCGTTGTATTTACAGAGCCCTCACATGAGAGGGAAAATAAATAGTAGCCTAGGCTAAATCGTGCGAACGGTTTACTAATTTGTTCCCTCAATTTATAAATCATGCGCATATCATTTATAAATCGAGGGAATTTAATTAGTAAATCGTGCGCACAATTTATTTATTTTTTCTTGCATGTCATGTGCAGGGCTCCGTATCTATTTGCACGTATATTGCATGTCAAATAATTAACTGCACTTTAAGCTTTTGTAAGATTCAAAATGAAACACCCAAAACTGTATATAGCACAAACTGTGTGGTGATACGTGAAATTCTGTAGAGAACGTCGGACGGCGTGCCGTGGGGACGTAATGACGTTTGCCCTTAATCGATCTATGTTATATAACATGTAAAACGGGAACATGAAAGGAATATTTTAAAGGCAACTCATGTAAACACCTTAATCATAATATTGTCTTAATCAGTATAAGATCAGTAATTAGATTACTGCTGTCCATGTAAACGTAGTCATTGCCTGTGATGTGGAAAATGTCCTCAACAATATTCAATAATATTCAACAATATTATTGATCTGACAGTACTGACATTATAGGATGAGAACTGAACTAAGCTAGCCTAGATGATGACATCACTGTTTTCTGCAGAACTGCTTTATAGAGGAAAATAATTACAGTAATTTACATAATAATTGATGATCTTTACAATGTAAGTGAATCAACACTGAACTGACTTCAGCTGAACAATGACACTATTTTCTTTTAGAGCTGTACAGCCAAAATGAACCCTCTTTGCATTACTGATCATCATGTACCTGTTATCACTGTAAAGCTCCTTTGACTATACTAGACTATACTAGACTAGTATCTGTGTAGTATAAATTGCAATTGAAATAAAGGTGACTTGACTTGATTTAGGCCGGACCCAACATGAAGACATGATGCTGAAGCAGAATGAATCTCTCACTGACTGTGAACTTTTTTTGTGTGTGTGTGTGTGTGTGTGTGTGTGTGTGTGTGTGTGTGTGTGTGTGTGTGTGTGTGTGTGTGTGTCACAGATCCCTTGTCTCCCAGACTCCTAATCCCATGATCCTCTTATCTCCTCACCTGTACTCACTTCCCTCGTCAGCTCCTCATCATCACGGATCACCTGCACCTGGACTCTATCATCTGCACTCCCTTTATAATGCACTCACTCCCTGCACTCCTTGTCTGTCCTAAATGTTATATTGAGTATGTCTGGTGTTTCCTTGCGTTGTTCATTAAAGACCCATTGTTATTGTGGAGATCCGTATTTGCCTCGTCTTTACACCAGCTACCGTAACAGAAGGACAGACCAGAACCGTTGGATTTCCACACTGAAGGAATGGGTATTCTCCTGTTTCCCGAGCCTCTAAAACCTCTCAGGGCGGACGAAAGACTTTGCCATCTGCGGCAGAGTGGCAGGCCGTTGGAGAGGTATGTGGAGGAGTTTTTGGAGGTTTCGTATTTGGTGAGCTGGACTGATGCCGAGCAAGCAGCTCCAGTCTCCGCCGAGCAAGCAGCTCCAGTCTCCACCGAGCAAGCAGCTCCAGTCTCCGCCGAGCAAGCAGCTCCAGTCTCTCCAGATCCCGCTCCAGTCTCTCCAGAGCCCGCTCCAGTCTCTCCAGAGCCCGCTCCCGTCCCTACGGGAATTCTAATTGTGTATGAGGGAATGGATTGCAACCCTCTTCCAGTCTCACACGAGCCGCCTAGCGAGACGGCTTTGCTTTTTGACTTTTTCTCCGAGCCTACCGCTCCAACCCTCTCCGAGCCTGCCGCTCCAACCCTCTCCGAACCAGCAGCGCCAGTCTCCGCCGCCGAGCAAGCAGCGCCAGTCTCCGCCGCCGAGCCAGCTGCTCCAATTATGAACTTTGTTAAGACTGTTTTTCCGCCCTGCCTCCCTCTCCCACCTCCTTCCACTAAAGTCCACACTGCACCTCCACCTCAAGCCACCTCACCCAGGACTCCACCTCGGCCCGTTGGTCCAGATGCTCCCCCTTGGCTCCAACCTCCCTCATCTCCACCGTGGCCCATCAGTCCAACAGTTCCGCCAGGCTCCATCCTCCCCCGGTTCCGCATCAGTCATTCGTCGGCCTTCCCTCACATCAGGACTGCACTCCTCGGTGTTCACCTCGTCCCTTCGTCCCTCACGCTCCGTTGGCCTCCTCACTCCCTCCTGCGTCCCTTTGGTCGGCTGTCGCTCTGGCTCCTCTGCGGCCTTCTGGAGCCCCGCCTGCGCCTCGGTCGGCCGAGCCTGCGGCATCGCCCTGTCCCGCCGGATCCTCACCGCCACCTGGGCTCGTCGGCAATTCGGCTACGGCACCTGACCCACCACGGCAGCCCGCTGCACCTGACCCTCCACGGCAGCCCGCTGCACCTGACCCTCCACGGCAGCCCGCTGCACCTGACCCGCCGTGGCAGCCCGCTGCACCTGACCCGCCGTGGCTACCCGCTGCACCTGACCCGCCGTGGCTGCCCGCTGCACCTGACCCGCCATGGCTGCCCACTGCACCTGACCCGCCGTGGCTGCCCACTGCACCTGACCCACCATGGCTCATGGACCCACCCTGGAGACCTCCACTCCTACCCATGCCTCTCCCTGCACCGGCATGAGGTCTCCAGGGCGCCCAGGTACTGTCACGGATCCCTTGTCTCCCGGACTCCTAATCCCATGATCCTCTTGTCTCCTCACCTGCACTCACTTCCCTCGTCAGCTCCTCATCATCACGGATCACCTGCACCTGGACTCTATCATCTGCACTCCCTTTATAATGCACTCACTCCCTGCACTCCTTGTCTGTCCTAAATGTTATATTGAGTATGTCTGGTGTTTCCTTGCATTGTTCATTAAAGACCCATTGTTATTGTGGAGATCCGTATTTGCCTCGTCTTTACACCAGCTACCGTAACAGTGTGTGTACTGTATCATGCTTTTCATTTAGAGTTTTCTTTGACCTTGTAGTCATTTGCATTTAGACTGCTGTATGTTTGCAGTATGCAAGTACTGTATATACAGACATTCAATACTATATAATATTGAATATAATACTGTACTTGCAGTGCATACAGTATACTTTAAATTCACATTACTTGTGATTTCTATACATTTTATGTAATGGCAAAATGTGTTTACTGTGTTACAATATACTTTTTTTTCTGTAACCTCTTGTTCTGGATGTTGTGTTTTCCATTTTTTAATGTAGTGTCTAATGAATGATCTGTAGTGTTTATATATTGCTTAATGTGTGTATGATCTGAAAGCTTTGTTTGATTTTGCCATAAGAGTCAGAGGTTTTGTGAAATTAGTTTGAAGATTGGATTTGTGTTTAATGTTTTGAGAAAATGAGTGATGGTTTCAAGAAATGTGTTTTAGCAATTGTGAAATACTGTAAACTATGCTGATAAGCAGTATTGGGTCTTTGTTTAATTTGTGTGCCCCAGCCTGTATAAGTACATCTTTATTTTGAGATTGTATGCATTTGTTCTATGGTCATTCAATATTATTATTATTATTATTATTATTATTATTATTATGTCTTTTAAAGGTGCTCTAAGCGATCCTGGGTGGAGTAACTTCCTGTTGACGTTCAAAGTGTTGTCAAACAAAACAGAGGTTAGCTAGACTCTCCCTCCTCCTCCCCTCCTCCCCCTCCTCCCCCTTCCCTCCGTGCTTCCTGAAACAGTCACGAACGCGCATTTAAAATCATTCATGTCAGTTATTGGCTGGAGCATGTTTATTATGTTTCGTGCTCCAGGCTGCACCAGTTTGTTTTTGTTGCCATTTTTGGAGCTTGTGGCGACTACAGAGACCGCGTTTTTTTACAGTGTGTTCAGGGGACAGACAGCTAGCAGATAGTGTGGAGATGTTTGCTGTATGTGACAAAAAATGTTTTGGCCTAAAAACACGTGACATCACTTAGAGCACCTTTAATTAAAAGTTTACTTGACCCTGCCCTAATAGTGTGGTCCAGGTGTGCCTTGTTTGCGATGCAGAAAACTTGTTCTGTATCTGGCTGGGTTGCCTTCTTTGTTAATCACTTCTTGTGTATTTATAGCTCTCTCATTTGTTCTGTCTTTTACAGTTTTTCACAGACGCTAGGACACATTTCTCAATACTTAGGTCACTTTTGCAAAAGTCTTCACACAGTTCTCCTAACCAACTTTCAGCTTGGCAAAGCAGTTCATTTCACATTCAAAATGCACTACAACTACCAAAACACTTCATTCAGGTCTCAAATCAACTTATTCTTTCAGAACACTACCAAAGGTTGACAGCCGACAAACACACTTTGTCACCCACAAAACAATGACCTGAAAAACACTAACAACATGTAGCATTATACAATGTTTTCTTATGTAAAACAAGGACACATCTCTGTTTATAATTCACTGCAATATATGTTACTGGAATGAATCAGACATGATGCAGAATTTGTCAATTTTTTATGTCGTTTATTTATTTTTATATTTTTTTATAATTCCAAAATACAAGAATTTGTATACACACCATCCACTGATACAGATACAATTCAATTGTATTTATAGCATTTACAGTATTTCACAATTGCTAAAACACACTTCTTGAAACCATCACTCATTTTCTCAAAACATTAAACACAAATCCAATCTTCAAACTAATTTCACAAAACTTCTGACTCTTATGGCAAAATCAAACAAAGCTTTCAGATCATACACACATTACAGTTTTTGCCCGTTGCTGGAACACATTTTGCAAAATTTCGCTCATTGTGCCAAAACTCTACACTCAAGTAAACATGACACAACACTGGGAAATATACCATTCACATCTGTGTCAAATTGAAACTCTACTATCAAAACCTAAACCCTGCTATCAAAACCTAACAATCCTTTGTCAAAATGTCACTCTGATGACAAAATGATACACACTTGCATCATATGAATACACTTTCAGATCAGCAGCAACACACTAGTCTACTTTATATAAAACACTACAGTCTTTAATTTTCACTGTTTTTATTCAGTTCATCAGTTAGCATTGTGTGAAGCTCAATGCAACACTTTTTTTCTTTTTGTTTCCCACAAAGGTTTTCACAACAACCAATAATGAAAGTACTGAAAGTTTACAAATGACATCAACTCAATACTGCACATCACAGTACTATACTTTACAGTACAGTAAATGCAGTAACGCAAAAATAATACAAAAATAAAACAAAATACACTACTGTAAAAACAGAAAAACAGGCCAATTGTGCATGGGTGGGATTATAGATCCTGCCGTCTGTTTGGGTCTGGCCACATGATCCACCACCGTTGCTCTAATATCATCTGAAATATTGTTCCGTGCATAGCCTCTTTGACCATGTCCTACTCCTCTCTCTTTGTCTTCCTCTTCCTCTTCCTCTGCCTCCACCTCTTGCTCTCCCTGCTTGCAAAGTTCTCAAAATGGCTTAACTGAGGCCTTTTTGTAGCTGGCTGATTGGTGTTCAGTTTTGTAAGTAAATGTTTTGAGGTGTGTGTCAACGTCTTTTCAATTAAACAATGTGTGTTATATTTTGAATAGATGTGTTTTCCCAATGGTACCCTGAGATTTCATTTTTGAACAAAGTGTCTTATGTATGAAGTAGTGTGTAGTATGCAGGACCAAGTGTGTTGCATTAAGGAGTAAGTGTGTTGCAGAATTGCAACGAGAGTGCAAAGCTGCGCTTTTGTTTAAGGTATGGGTACATGTGTTTGAGGTATGGTAACAAAAGCTTCAAGTTGTGTTACTTTAGTCTAAGCATGGGTCTATAGTGTTCAAGCAACAGGCAAAAACTGTAAGCAAAATATAAACACATACAGATCATTCATTAGACACTACATTAAAAAATGGAAAACACAACATCCAGAACATGAGGTTACAGAAAAAAAAGTATATTGTAACACAGTAGACACATTTTGCCATTACATAAAATGTATAGAAATCACAAGTAATGTGAATTTAAAGTATACTGTATGTACTGCAAGTACAGTATTATATTCAATATTATATAGTATTGAATGTCTGTATATACAGTACTTACATACTGCAAACATACAGCAGTCTAAATGCAAATGACTACAAGGTCAAAGAAAACTCTAAATGAAAAGCATGATACAGTACACACACACACACACACAAAAAAAAACAAAGTTCAGAGTCAGTGAGAGATTCATTCTGCTTCAGCATCACGTCTTCATGTTGGGTCCGGCCTAAATCAAGTCAAGTCACCTTTATTTCAATTGCAATTTATACTACACAGATACTAGTCTAGTCTAGTCTAGTCTAGTATAGTCTAGTATAGTCAAAGGAGCTTTACAGTGATAACAGGTACATGATGATCAGTAATGCAAAGAGGGTTCATTTTGGCTGTACAGCTCTAAAAGAAAATAGTGTCATTGTTCAGCTGAAGTCAGTTCAGTGTTGATTCACTTACATTGTAAAGACCATCAATTATTATGTAAATTACTGTAATTATTTTCCTCTATAAAGCAGTTCTGCAGAAAACAGTGATGTCATCATCTAGGCTATAATGTCAGTACTGTCAGATCAATAATATTGTTGAATATTATTGAATATTGTTGAGGACATTTTTCACATCACAGGCAATGTCGTCTCTTGCCAGGCATAGGGAAAAAACCTGTGCCGGATCCAGCCTTGACAGCCTTGTCTCCACACACCTTGCTCTTTCTCCTCATCATCCTCTTACACATACTCTTCCTCCTCTACTTTTCAGATTGTTTCCATCTATTGTTGGTATCATCATTCAGCACCTGTGTCACCTGTGCACTCTGAACTGACCTATATTTTATAAAGTTGATTTGATCACATCATTAGAAATAAGTGTCAATAATTTTGAGTCATTGTGTTTAAAGGATGACAACTGTGTTGTAGTTGTGTTTAACTTTTGCCACATGTATTTACCATTTTGCAACACAGTGCAGAATGTGTTTTAGTTAGTAAGAATGTGTTTAGAGTTTTGCAAAAAGAGTGGATGAGATTTGCAAACAGTGTCTTAACTACCTGAACTTGTTTATGGTTTTGCCTACAAAGTGACTGATTCGACAAATGGGTTTAGGCCACTGAGCATTGGGTTCAGAGAATGGGGTTTAGTGTTTTAGCAATTGTGAAATACTGTAATTTTAAGATTTAAAATATATTTTATTAAAACATTACTGTAGGAATGTAGCAAATTGTTGTCTTATTCATTTTTGTATTATGTTATTGTTTTGAACATAAGTTTTGAAAACAGTATGTAAGCATGTGCAAATTGGCCTGTACGTACAAAGTGTTTTGGCAGTTGTTGTGTCTGAGTGAGAAAAGAATTCATGAAATTTGAGAGATGTAGTCATTGAATGCATTTTGTGTCAAAGCAATGATAATTGATCCTCAGTTTAGCCCACATAGACTTCTGTTGTGCTCACTGTGTGAAGAGTTTTGCAAAAGTGACCTAAGTATTGAGAAATGTGTCCTAGCGTCTGTAAAAAACTGTAAATAAGATGTAAAGGACCTTTAAAAGCTACTGCCTCACCACAAGAACTGGTTATTGTAACATAGTCCACTGTAGGCAAGTTTGCAGAACTCAGGTGCAGTTTATAGAAAGTGACATAAAATGTAATCCAAAACAGGTTTGACATAGACTTGACACAAGACTTAGCATGAACATGAACTCACCAAACAATAGGTGAAACGAACAAAGCTAGACAAAGGAACATTGAAACATGAGGATTATTTATACACAAATTTAAATCTAACGAGACAATCACATCACATGACGAGACAAACCAGTGAGAACATGACTCATAAAACAAGGGATGCACAAGACATCAGGCTTGTTTGACTTAATGCAGCACTGTGTAGACTGATCAGCGGCTGACTTGAAGCAGTGCATGCCGGTTAGAAATTCTGTCTGATTTGAGACAGCTCTGACGCCACGTGACTGTGACATATGGCATCAAAGTACTGCGAGAGCGATTCTTTTCATTGCGGTGAATCTGACCAATCATGAAACAGCTGTGCCGTCAATAGAGCTTGTGCAGCCGCTCTTGAGAAGCTGCGCGGGCTGACACAGCTGACTGCTCTCGAATCTCTCTTGTGGTACTTCAAAGCCATACGCCACAGTCACATGACATCAGAGCTGTCTCAAGTCGGACAAAATTTCTAACCAGCGTGCATTGCTTCAAGTCAGCTGCCGATCAGTCTGCACAGTGCTGCATGAAGTCGAACAAGCCTGATGTTGAAACATGAAAAATAGCTAAGGCAAACTTACAAAATAAAAGACATGAAAACAAACAAAACCCAAACCCAGCATTACAGTTATGTACATGTACAGCTTATTGCTGCATCTTAACAAGAAAAAAAAAACATTAAATGCATGCCTTAACTGTCATTTTAGTTAAGTTAAAATATGCTCAAACAATTACATTTTCATGAAATGACTGGAAAGATTAGCAACAACCGGTCCGGAAAAAAAAAAAAAAATTAACCATCACTCAAACGTAAAATGAAATGAAAGGTAAAATGAAAATGAAAGTAAAAGTGCAAGAAAGTAAAAGCAAAGAGACACATTGTTCTTTGTAGATACGTTTACCCTGTAGGTCAAATAAAAATTATCCAAAGTGAGTTGGATGGATGTCACCAGGATATCACCAGGTTTTTATCACTGAGTTTGCATATTGTTTACATTTCTCTTTTGCATGTGATTTGTTTGGCCTTAGGCTGAGGTTGCATGCATGAAAACCACAATAAACAGCAAAGTCAAAAGCAGCACAAATGATAAGGACACCATCTAATCTGGGGTGCATCTCAAACACCTTCAGACTGTGTCCAGGTTTAAGATTCGATTTCCTTTCTGGTGGTTTTGGGGTCACTGGGATTGAGCTGAGACCAAAGGATGTCTGAAGATCAAGAGATGTGGGATCTATAAAGAAAAGAAGTCATGAACAGGAACAATAAGTGACAACAGAAACTTCTGAGCAAGTTCTTGACACCTGCTACACACACACACACACATACAAATATATATACACACACATACTCACACACATGCAGGTTGATGAATCATGTGCACCCATCCTTCACTCTGCTGAAGAGACACTTCCCTGTGCCTGTATTTTCTTATGATTTTCTTGTTTTTCTGTGCTTAGGATGTTTCTGGGCTCAGGCAATCATGACAAGCTAATCATCTGTGATGATGAAGCCTCACTTAGTTCTCCCATCTCGACACAAATGCAATTTGCTAATATTGATAGTGCCTTATTGTCTGCTGTCTGTAAGTCAACAGATTACTAACCATTGCAATTACATTTTTATGATGACATGTAATTGTTTATTAGTGAATTAAAATGAAAACAGCTAAGCTCCCTTGCAAATTACAGCCAGTCATCTAGCTATAAGCGTACAAAAATGTTGGGTTGAGAGTAACCCAATTTGTGTTGTTTTTCAACCTATTGCTGGGTCAAGGTTTTGATATCTGGGTTGATTTATATCAATTTGATTTTTGAGGAATACAAGCTTTTTTCCCTTTATACATGGGTTAATATTTCGAGAAAGAATTGAGAAAGAGCTATCAATTTGTCAATCTTTTCCATGTCCGGGCCGGATGAGGTTTCCCCTATTGAGTCAAATTAAGCCGCAGGCTCCACTCCTGGTGGTGCCCTTTCGTCAATTCCTTTAAGATTCAGCTTTGCAGCCATACTCCCTCCAGAACCCAAAGACTCGTGGTTTCCCGCAGGCTGGAAATAATGTAAATCTTAAAAAATTTTGTAAAATACACCACACAACCACTGTGTTATGCTATACATCTTTTATTTTAGATAAATACAGTTGTATACAACTTGTTTAACAAATACTTTACAATAAGATTCAATTAATTGAATCTTATTGCAATAGTTACCATGAACTAACATTGAACAACTTTTTTGTTTATTGTTAAATCATATTTGTTCATAATAAATGAACAAATGTTAATGTATATCCTGGAATGTTTAAATGTAGTAGTATATGTTAAAAAAAAAAAATAAACAACCCCCCACCCCCCATTAAACCGAGCAACAGTAATCATCAATCAGGCATAAATTTGAATATATATATATAGCTAAATATTATTACTAAATTACTAAAATAAAAAAGTGCTTATTGCAGCAGGAAAAGGAATATGCGTTTTCTTCTAGACGATAAAATGACCAATAGAAATGTAATCTAGAAAAGTTAAATCACACCACCATGCTTTAAACATAAATATTTCACATGTGGTTAAAACATAGCTATTTGACAAGTGGTTACAAACAATGTGATCATTCAAAATTCAACGTGAGCTTTATAGGATAATGGTCAGACAGCTCTGGAACTATGTCTTCATCCTGCCATATGTCACAATTTTGCACATGAGGCAGATCTTTCTTCAACATGAACACATAGTCTAATCTGGACATAGGCTTTTTACATGAGAATGTGTAGAGTTTCTCACATGGATGTTTCTTTCTCCAGACATCTTTTAGCTTCAGTATTTTCATGATTTCCTGGATGCTCTTTCTCCGTGACTTGTGGACTGCACAATCTTTTACACTTTTTTTGTCTAATCTGTAATGAAGGGTTGTGTTAAAATCTCCAGCAATTATTGGCCTTTGAAAAACTTCTGACCCATGTGTTAGGAAGCTGCAGAGAATCCTGAGCATGACATTAGATTTTTCTTTGGAATGATAATAAACACTCACAAATGTGTACTTCTGCTTGTCAATCTCAACATAAACCCAAGCATAGTCTCCACCCTCATAATTTTTTTTTAGACATTTATGTTGTTTATTTACAAGAATGGCAACACCTCTGCTCTTTGAACTAAAGTTTGTTATATAAATCGTGGGCTCTTTGCTGTCCTGATTGTCTTGGTAACTTGAATTTTGTAGTGTTTCTACAATACAACCACATTCTTTAAAAAAATCACTGACTTTCTCCTCATCCTGATTCTCTAAATTTGTGCCACTCATAACATCCTCTGAATTGTTTACTTCCTCATCTCCCTCTGTAGCCAGCTTCTTTTCGTTGTCATTCTTTTTACCTAAGTGGGTCTCCTGAAGTAGAACAATGTCATAATCAGCAAGCATTTTCTGTAGTTGTTTTGTTTTTGTGGTATCTTTAAGTTTTTCCTTCAGTCCATTAATATTCCAGGAGATAACTTTGAGCTGAGTTTGATTTTCATGTTGACTGGTGTGCATTTTTTGTCTCTGAAATTATCTGTAGACACATTATACACAGAGGATCAAATTTTCAAGATGAAAATAAAACAAACTCAATTAATTTAATACTTTAAGTTACCTGTTGTGGAGAAACGAGATAAAACCACTGGCAGACCTGGCTGAGGGAGACAGAGATGCACCTCATTAATGTCTGGGCCACATTTTATTTAATATTTTATTATTAGTTTTGAGTTTATCAATAAAAGTATTGGAGTTTACTCTCACTCCCTTTAACTTCCTCAATCATAAACCTTGTCACACTTACCCTTCTCTTCTAACCTTCAGAATTCTCCCTCTCTTTGGATACCTCCCTTAAAGTGAACAAAAATAAAATAGAAGTATTAATATAAAATTCATCACATTTGCACTGACAGAGTCACAGTAAGAACAGTCTGAGATAAAACACAACCTCAGATTTGCACATTTATAATTTAAGAAATTTGCATTTTAAAAAAAGAGACCCAAATGTCAGAAAACATACTGCTGTACAGCAAAAATATAGCATCTCATAAGTGTGGCCTTATTGAAAAATGACTGTGGGGAATAACTAGTTATGTAATGACGTTACGTAATTTAATTAAAAAATAAATGTTACTGTAATCTATTACAGTTACAGATAAAATAATGTTGTAAAAAATTATTGAACTGTCAAAACTGTCAAAACTTTTAAAAATACATTTCCGTTTTCACTTTTTCAATCTTTGTTTTGAGCCCATTGGTATTCCATGTCATAAAGGATAGCTTCCCTCCACTATCCATGATTACAGGTTAATCACATCCAAGAGATTTAAACCTAAGAAAAACGACTGCATGAACAGTCAGGGTTAAAAAAAAAAAGGAGGAATTGTGGTAGACAGAATCATATACTAATATTTTATTTGATATAAACAGTACCCTTGCAGAATAAAGAAGGTGTTGATGATTTTAACAATAGGGATCTGATGTATAAAAACTGCACACACACAAAATGGGCATTGAAATATTTTTGCACATATCAGGATTCAATAAAAAAATAACAAGCCTTTTTGTATAAAACACTGTATTACATGTATTCCCTGAATTATTACAATAAAACACCTTTACTGTAAAAAATAATCTTTAAATGATTTTTCAAATGACTTTCAGCAACAGCTGTCAAACAAAAACTGTAAAGCTAATGTAAAATATTCTACTTATTCTACTTTTACAGAAAATTTTTACAGGTATTTCCTGGATTATTACTAACAAAACACATTTACTATAAAATGTAAATCTCTTGCATTAAACCAAAAATAGCACACATGCATGTATTAATTTAACTATATTTCACTGTATCAGCAACTACACAGTTACTGTGTCTGAAATAAAGCAACATGCAGCATAACACCAATGTTTTCTGGCCCATCCTGGACTGAAGCACAGGCTCTCTTTAGCACAATGGTGACTCATAAAACAGATCATAATAAAAAGAAAGACCTGTAAAATAACAGTGTTTTCCGTTACTGTTACTGTTTAGTTACAGATTATTTTTGTAATTTTACATACATTTGTTTGTAATTTAAGAAAACAGAAAAATGTGGTATAAAAATACAGTAAATTTGCTGTATAAAATATGTGAATTATTGTAATTTTTTATTAATGTCATAATACTTAAAATAACAGAGTTTTGAGTATAATTTAAAATAACTGAAAACAACTGTAAAAAAACGTTATTTAACGTAAAATTAGGATTATTTTTTTTACAGTGTACCATAGTATTACTTACCAAATTAAAATCTTCATTAAATAAGTTTCATTACTCCTGGATTGTCCCTTTTTGCAGTTTGACTACTTTCACTAGAATGTGAAAAGAATGTGAATTAAATCAAATGAAAATAGTCTCAATTTGTTTTTCTTGATGTGACCAATTATCACACTCAGAATAATAATAATAAAAACATTGCCTTCCAATCTTGGTCTGTGTAGATCTAAATGAAAGTTTTGAGAACAGTACTGAGTTTATATTTAGTGGAATGGTAAAGAGAGGGTGTGTCTTTGCTTTATGTAAATGGGAATTTGGTGTTCACAAGTAAAAACTGCAGTGAGAGAAAGGAATAATCACAGGGTGTACTATCTCAGTGACAGGGATGGGCAGTATTTCTGATACATGTATTTCAAACACGTATTTCAAATCCAAAATAGTATTTTGTAATTTGTATTTGATAGGGTTGATGAAAATGGCTTTGTATTTTGTATCAAAATACTTTATTGTTTTTTATTTTTGTATTTTTAAAAAATACAATTGTATTTTTGTAGTCTCTGATTGGTGCCTACTCAGTAGTTTGCCCAGACTTGTTGAGATCAGAACAGAAAATTTATCCATATGGAAGAAGGTGGTCAAGATAAGAAACATGCAGACTGCCAGCTTTCCATCAATTTTTAGCATGAATTGCTATAATTTTTAACAGTTCATGTTAAGTTTTGGTGTTCATTTTAGTAGCCTTGGCTAAATAGTTTACCAATTTACATAATGTTCTTGAAAACTATTATACCGAGCAGCAGCCCCCTATATTTATGATCAAAAATATGATTAATTAGAAACTAGTTGCCATGAATACAGGTGCCATCAGTTGTCTTCTTATAAATTACTTGTTTGTCACTGAGTCAGTGTTACTGATGGAAAGTTGGCCCTTCGTTACCAAACACCAAGTAACTAAATTAGAATACAATTATGAGTCATTCGCACACATTAAACTGTTGGTTACTTTAAAACTAACCTTCATCTATGTACACTTTTTGCCGCTAGAGGTCACTCATTCAAAACAAAGGCGTAGCTGTTACAGTACAGAAGGGTCGGAGACAATGGGAAACAGGTGAGGTTTACTGAACAACCAGTTGAACAAACAGGAATGCAGGTTATTGGCAGAATTGCAGGTTGAATGGTGGATAGCAGAGTGATAATACTGTCCTTTTGTGTTATGGGGTGAAGATCGTGGATGGCGAACACGGAGACAGGAACACAGGAGGAGACTAGGAACACACTGGAGATGAGAGAGTAGGTATACTGGAGTCCTTAAGGTAAGCATAGAGGTAAGTCTATGTACAAACGAAACCGGACAATGACTGAGTGCGAGTGGGTGTCTTTTAACTGGTGACTGATTGCGATGCTGATGAAGTACAGGAGCGTGTGATCAGTACTCTGGTGAGGGAATGTGCTGTGATTGGGTGATGTTGGACCTGGCGTGTCTGTGACAGTAGCTTGATGAAGCCTTGATTTTGCGGAATTAATGGGAGGTGTTGTCTTCATGTCTACAGCCGGTGGAAAAGAATTGGGACGGGATTCGGGCAGAAATCATGTTCATGGATGAGATTATTAACGTTACTGTAGTATGAAGCAGAGCAGGGCCGAGTGCTGTGAGAGCAGAAACGAGGCTGCTGGAACGATTGCTAATGAGAGATGAGTACAACACACGCCTCGAGAGCAGCATAATGTTTATTATGCCACAGTCACTGCTTCCGCTTCTTCCGACCATTCGTATTTGGGGTAAAGCAGCGCTGTTTTATCATGTTAGACATATTTGTGTGTTTTAAGTTGTAATAGCGCTACTTTGTGTGTTCGCTCGGCGGCTGCTATGAGACACTTAATGCACGCTGCAGTAAACTAGATCGATATTAGGCATGGTAAAACATTTTACTCGCAGTAAATCAAGAAAACAAGATTCAAACAAAAAGACTTACAGTGTTGTACTATATAACAATCATTTGTTTTCTGTCAATGAATGTATCCAAACAGTTGCTCACCTGTCTAATAAAAACATAATATACTAATGTGTCTTTGATGTTTCCATGGTTTCTACAAAATAAAACTTTGAGGGTATTGATGCCATTGATAGACAATGCACAGGCATGGTCTGTGTCCTGAATAAAATTGCTTATTCCTCTGGAATTAAACATTCTTGGAAACATTTGGGATAATGTAAGTACACAAGTCAACAAAATATATAACATATTTTAATCCAAAAAATTCTACATATTGTGCCTTTAACTGGTTTCATATTTTCAGATTTATTTTATACCTCGGGCAGAGAAAAGCTGTTGCTATCAAACATTGTTTACTTAATCAGCTGAGTCAGTGTAATGGTAAAGGGATAAATCAAATAGGCCAACTGATGGTTCGTGAAGAGGTTCGTGAAGAAATTGCTCCCTTGTAAAAGTATTTTTTTAGAATTTTTAAAATACAAAAATACCATAGTTTATTTTGATACATGGTGTGGCTGCTGTATTTTGTAGTTTATTTTGATACACTTAAAATTAAGGTATTTGGTATTTTATTTTAAAATATATTTTGATGTATTTTTGCCCTAAAAATACTACCACACAGCATTAACCAATCTGGGGGACTGCTGGCAACAGCCCGAGATTGGCAGCTAAAGGACGACTTGGGAAGGCAGCTCACATTCCCAGAAACCATCACCAAGACCACATTTAGGCCTGACATGGTCCTCTTTTCAGAAGCATCAAGGCAGGTGGTCCTATTGGAATTGACTGTGCCCTGGGAAGACAGAATGGAAGAGGCATTCAAACGAAAGCGGGCCAAGTATGAGGAGTTGGCAGGTGAATGCCATAGCAGCGGGTGGAAGACCTGCTCAGGACCCCATCAAGGAGGCAGCAGGCTAATCTCTTAGCAGGGCCCTCAAGCTCCTGGAAATCAGGGGACTGCACAAAAAGAAAGCCATCAGGAACATCATGAATGCTGCTGAGAAAGCATCTAGATGGCTGTGGATCAAAAGGGGTGATCCATGGACCGCACAAGCTACTCAGACACAAGTCGGGGACTGATCACCCCTGGCTGTATAGTAAAAAAAAATGAAGTTGTACTTCTGATGAAATGAGACACAAATGATTGATCTCTGGTGTAAGTCCATTAACACTGCAATGATATTTATGATCTGTGCAGCCAATGACAGATATAAATCATAGATCATATATCCATAGAGTGATGGAAGGAAGGTACTTTGTTTTAACCAAGAAACAAAACAAAAACCTAGAAAATAAAGTATACCTGTTCTAAAAGTGCTTTCTTTCTTTTGCTTTCTTGTTGTTGTAGTCTTTGATTTACAAATGAAAATATTTTTAATCAACGTCTTAACCAGAATCTAGCATTGTAAAATGTTAAATTACAATTCCCTTTCGAAAGGGAACTCTAACAGGCAGATAAATGTATGTTAGTCACAATAATTTATTTAAAACATTACAAAAAGCAGTATACAGAACAGACAAAACGACGCGTGTGCTACATTACCAGCGAAATGACAGCAAATCATAATTTTGTGTGAGTAACAGAATTAAATTAAAGTGTTTAATCGCTGCAAACATTCCTCTGATCTGCATTTCCATCCTATTAAGCGTCGCGCTGAATGTAACACAGCAACTCAAATTCGTCTTGTCGCAAACACTCTATGGTAGTCGCAAATCACATGTGACAGCCAATAAGGAGCGAGGTTTGACGCCACTGCCGCAAATCTGTGTCGTATTCTTAGACGCGCCAATTTTAATTCGAAAGTTATGAAACGGTGGATTGATACGATTATTAGTGTATAATGGTTATATTACGTTATAAGAATCTTTTCCTCACACGATGGCATCGTACGACTTCTGAAGACTTGAAAAAAATGCTCGAAATAATGGACTACGTTTATTATCAGTTTATGGTGCATTTTCATGTTATGGTGAGGAGCTGTTCCATGAAAAACAAGATAAAAATTAAATGATTAAGTGCTGGTTAAACGGTGGCAGAGTGTTGATTTTTTTTTTTTTTTTAAATAATGTAAATTTTAGGCTTAGGTAAAGTGATGGAGTGAGATGGATCATGTAACAAGAACATCTGCAAATGATGTGTAACACATTTATAAGTGATGAATAGTTTACACTTTAGAATAGGGTATGCAGAAAGTGTTATAAATGACTTGAATACATATACAAATAATTTGTAACAGGTAAGAAAGGTCTACAAATGATATGTAACACATTTACAAGTGAAGAATAGTTTACACTTTAGAATAGGGGATGCAGAAAGCTTTGTAAATGATTTATTCGTGCCTTTACACATCATCTATAACAGATGTTGAACACTTTGTAGTGTGTACTGCAGTGTAAATGCTGACTGGTGAGGGTATAGACAGCTGTCTTCTCTGATACACATGGAGTGTTTAACTCTGTGCACCTGATGTGAGCTTCAGTGGAAGGTAAATCCGGATCAGAGGATGACTTCATCACTAGACCCCACACACTCCACACAGAACACAAGTCTGTGCTGATGAGTGAAAGGATTTAATATAATCCACTGGAATCACCTGACTGTAAGGCATTTATAAATGTTTATCCACTTCAAAACAAATAAATTACTCTTCTAAAAAACAGTGCTTTAGCATACCTGCATGTTTGTGCTTTTGAACACAGACCAGCTTACAACTTCATCAATAAATCATATACTGATCATTTACTAATGGTTTGTTCAACATTTGTTCATGATTAACAAATGTTTATTGAGATGATACTAAAACAATTTTGTCATAAATACTTCAGTTATTATAAGTGATAAATAATATCTTAACTAATAACTTATAAACCATCTACTAATGATCTGTTTGATTTATTTAATTAAGATAACTTACAACACATTTGTAAATTGTTAGCATAACACGTATTAATCATTTATGAACGTATATTGTAATGTTTTGTAAATGATTATCATTAACTAATAACTTATAAGTGTCTCATAACTAATTAACAAATAATTTATAAATGACTTATAACTGAATTTATAAAACATTCATAAAATATTAGTATATCACTTATCAATCATTTATAAATGTATATTCATGTTTTGTTAATCATTTACTAATAATTCATAAATGACTTATAACTGAATGTTATTATAAAGTGTTACCCATAACATGGTTATACAAACAAGAGAACTGACAAGGAGTGCAGGGAGTGAGTCCAACTTAAAGGGAGTGCTGATGACAATAGAGGGCTGGAGCGGGCTCATGGAGGTCTGGAAAGGGGTCTGGAAGCGGGGTCCATTCCATACCCCTCGTACTCAATTAGAAACCCCACTGGTACTGAAGCAGGTTTGTAGCAACATCCATCAAGATCATAGAGGCTGGGGGCAGTTTCCCAAAAGTCATAGTGGCTGGGGTCAGTTTCCCAAAAGTCTATTAACCAGTCCTCCTCATTGTAGACTGGTGCTTTGGGCTGCTTGGAAACAGAACACTCAGGAGACAGGGGTTGCACGGAGGCAGAAAACTCAGGAGGCTCGGGCTGCACGGAGGCAGAAAACTCAGGAGACTCGGGCTGCACGGAGGCAGAAAACTCAGGAGGCTCGGGCTGCACGGAGGCAGAAAACTCAGGAGACTGGGGTTGTACGGCCTTCTTTTTCTTTCTCTTAGGCCATTTGGGCCCAGCGGAAGAGTTTGCTCTGGTATACAGGGTTTTAGGTCCGGTGGGACAATAGACAGGTGCAGGGAATCCAGGGATGGCGGGAAGACTGATGAGGGAAGTACAGACAGGTGTGCAGAACAGAAGGATGCTGGGAACTGGAGTCTGGGAAGGCGTGAATGTAACATGATTTAGATCCCTGCGTCCCAATGTCCATACTATCCATCCTAAATAGTATGTGAGATTAAAATAAGTGTGTCCCAAAGCATAGTATGTTGAAAAGAGTATGCCAAAAGTCCCCGGATGGTCTACTATTTCCGGTAGATTTTCGAAGTGTGGATCCGTGCACACTATAAAGGCTAATATTGCCCACAACCCATTGCGCTTTGGACGAGGATTCAGTTCAGAACTACAAACACGAGTAAAAAGTGTTAAAAAACTACAAAACATGGCGGATATGCGTGATCGACACTGAGAGGTTTGAGTGATTAATAATCAGTTCAACCTGATAGAAAATATTTATTTAATGTTATCCGTGTTATTTTTCATCTGCAAATACCAATGCGGACTTTTATAAACATCCGATTGGCCATTAACTTTTAAATGCATCATTATGCATTAATATGAGGAGAGTTCTCCACATGAAAGACCCACGACTGCAGATCAACATGCTGCATTTCTCTCCGATACAGTAGGAAATTAGGTAAATGAAATGTGGAGGTTGTAAGATGATTGACAAGCCAGTTTACGGTGACAGGATGCGACAGAGAGAAAAGACGCAATTGTATAACGTGATAATATGTCCCAAAGCTTGTCTACTCTTTTGCTACACATTCAAAAGTAAGTACTTTTTGTTCACAGAAAGAGTACATACTTTTAGGGCGTAGTATAAGTAGGCGAATTGGGACGCAGCATGTGTGTTTTAAGTACCTTTATAGATCTTGATAGAGGAAATGTCATTGCTCCCATATGAAGGCCTCACGGAGCCATCGGATTTCAACTAAAATATCTTAATTTGTGTTCCGAAGATCAACGAAGGTCTTACGGGTGTGAAACGGCATGAGGTTAAGTAGTAAATGACATAATTTTCATTTTTGGGTGAACTAACCCTTTAAGAATTTGTTCAGCTGATTGAAGAAAACTTTTTCAATGATTTGAGATTGGTCTGTAGTTGCTTAATATGGTGTTATCCAGATTGCTTTTTTTCAGGAGGGGCTTATCAACTGCAGTTTTCAGGGATTTTGGAAAAGTCCCAGAGAAAAGTGAGGCGTTTACCACTTCTAGGAGATCTGCTTCTAAACAGTTAAACACACTTTTGAAAAAAGATGTGGGAAGTGTGTCAAGGGTGCAGGTTGATGTTTTAAGGTGCTGTACTGTTTCTTCCAAAATTTTACCATCAATTGCTTTGAAAACAGACATAATAGCTACTTTATGAGGTTGTGATCTGATCTGTTTTACCCCAATGCAGCTCAAGGATGTGCTGATCGTCTTTTTGATATTAATAATTTTCTCAGAGAAAAAGGAAGCAAACTCACAGCATTTGCTGTCTGAGAGCATTTCAGTGGGAATCTGACTGGGGGGGGGGGGCTGGGGGGTTGTTAATCTCTCTACAGTAGCAAAAAGAGTGCTGGTGTTGTTTAAGTTTCTGTTTATAATATTTGAGAAGAAGGTCTGTCTAGCTTTGCCTAGTACCACATTGAAAGCATGAAGGATATCTTTATAAGGCCAGATCACACCAAGCCGACGCTGACGAACTAGTGGCGATGAAAGCAGACTGCAGGGTTTGCTCACGTCGGCAGCGTCTGTGTCCAAAGTTGCCCTGCCACACCAAACCGATGCTAAACAGCTGACGGCCAAGCAGCACGTCAGTTCTGTAGCTGAACAGCCAATCAGAATGATCAGATGGCCCGACGGACCAACGAGCTCCAATGCTGATTCAACATTTCGAATCGGCCGAAAAAAGGCCAACGAGGACCAACTTCAGCCGATGGTGCAGAACACACTGAGAAAACTTAGTCGGCCGACGAAAAAAAACTGCCCGACGGCCACCGGCCGCCGGCCGCCTTGGTGTGTGTTCCTGCCTATAGATGTTATAATGGATTTCAAGTTTTGTCTTTTGCCACATGCGCTCAGCTTTTCTGCATTGTCTTTTCATATTTTGCACTGCTGTTGAGTTTCTCCACGGTGCTTTTTGTCTGCCACTCTTCTTCCTGACTTTCACAGGAGCAATGTTATCAAAAACATTCTGTACTTTTGAGTTAAAAGAATCAAGGAGAAAATCAACAGAGTCTGCAGATATGCTTGGTGTTATAGATATAGCCTTCATAAACAGTACACTAGTATTCTCATTTAAGCATTGCTTTAAGGTAACCTATGTAGAGTGCCCTGCCTCCATAGTGCTTTGAAAACGCAGCACTCTGTAGGTCTAGGGTTGAGCAGAGTAACTCCCACTTTTGTGAGGGTTTGGAAAGGACTATGCTGAGTTCTGCTCCCCAGGATGCCCTTCTTTTTGTCTGGTGTGAGCTGGTCACTGCCTCTTCTGCAGTCCCATTTATTTAGTTACCCCTCCTGAGGTAAATGTAAGAGACTCTGTAGTAAACAGACAGGTTGTTGTCTAGACTAAGTAACAAGTTAGACCAGGTCATCCTCCCTGGTGGCTCTAGGGGTTGACACAACGTCCCCCTAAAAGCGGGGTCTCCAAACTCGATCCTGGAGGGCCACTTACCAGCAGAGTTTAGCTCCAACCCCAATTAAACACACCTGAACCAGCTAATCAAGGTCTAATTAGGCATAGTAGAAACTTCCAGGCAGGTGTGTTGAGGCAAGTTGGAGCCAAAACTCTGCAGGACAGTGGTCCTCCATTTCCTTGCTTGATTTTGCTAGATAGTTCCAGAGTTTATTAGTAAGACTGTTGAGTGTTTATCTTTGGGTGTTCATTTGAGTGTTTGATATTGACTACCGCCTGTTTCTCTACCTTGATTTCAGATTATCCCTGCACTGATTTGGTTGCTAATATACTTGTATATATTTGTAAATAGTATTTGGGAGGTAGGAAGACTGATGGCACTTTTTGTTTGATGTTTATTGCCTGTTTTGGATTAGGGAGTTGGGGAAGTATTTTCTTTTAATTTTGTGGATTAGGGCAGTATGAGGTATATGTATAAATCAGTTATTTTTGTTTATTTTGGTTCTGTTGGCTCCTGAAGCTAAATCCCTAATTGTAAAACAAAACTGTCATTTTCAATAAATATTGTTTCATTTGCTTTTTCATAAACTTTTTTTTTTTTTTTTTTCTTCATGTTAAATCCTTTGACCTAGACGGGGTGTAACATCGCACTAGTATGATGTCATTGGCTGTAGCTGGGCAATAGGATTGCTGTGATTTGACAGTTGCTTCAGATACCAGTGTTGGAAATCTCAGAAGCATAGACCAGGAGACTTTGGGATCTCTTGAAGCAGAAGTTACTCTTTATTGAGAAACACGCTGTGCGTCGCTGTGGTCATCCAAAATCTAACTAAGGCAGTGACTTGGTAGTTCATATACATTCAAGGGGGAGGGATACATAGAGTAGGGGTGTGGACAATCTAAACAAAGGATGCAAATGCAGTACAGGAATCAGATCATTGCCTACATTTCCCAGCCATGATCTAATCAGCATAAATGTGTCATTCAAATGCATAGGTGCTTATCCAATCAGTCTGGCAGTATCACCTATACCTTTACATTATCATAGAGACAAAAGCACAGCTGTATCTTGAGCTGGTCATGCCACATGGTCAGGAAATGCATGAGACAAAAGGTTAGTGTCTCAGACACCTGGTCTGCCTGCCTTGCCACAATATACATAAAGTTTTCAGTTCATATACTATTACATTGGAACCTAAATATAACATAGAACAAATTTGTAATCCCACAGTTCCCCCTTTGAGAGTTCTAATAACTCTCACAAAATACAAATTTAGACACTTAAAAGTTTCATTCTTGTAACCTTTGATCGTTACAGGCACATAGCACTTGCTCTGTGTTGATTGTCTTTAGTGATGAATGGCATGTTGACACAGAAACAAACATGCAGCTAGGGCCCTTGTAGTTATTACGGGTAATAGTCTTTTCTGGTTGGAACAGTCATTTCTTCGTGATGAGTGTGAGTCATTTGTTGAATGACACACTTGATACTGTGGACGCATAGATAGTAAACTAGTAGGAAAAACAACAGCAGAATTGCTATTTCCTTGATCCACAGCCAAGGTTTACCTAACAGGTTTCCGAACCATGAAGAATTATCTTCAGTCATCTGGTGTAATTTTGCTGAAAGATCAAGAATGTCTTGTTGGATTTTGTTCAAGTTCTCTGTTGGATCCATTAACCCGGTGCAGCACTCAGGTCCGATAATGGCGCATGCTCCCCCTTGCGTTGCAAGAATGTAATCTAAAGCCACTCTGTTCTGTAAGATCATTATCTTGTGCGAAGCGAGAGTGTCTGTAATGTTACCTAGAGCCAAAGCCGTATCGTTGGCCAGTTTCTGTACAGAATTCGATAAGCTTCTGACTTGATCAAGGGCCTGCATGACACCATAAGACGGGATTAATGCTCCAAGAGTTCTTGACCACCATGTTTGAGCACAAGTGAGTCCTGGAATGCAGCCATCTTCTTTGTTTGTGGTAGGAGCTGAATTATATAGATGTGGAGAGCTTGGGGTGGAGTGTGTATTTTCTCTGATAGCTGGTAGAACATAAACCAGGGTGCACCTGCCGTTGAATCGGCTGGGTAGGATGTTGTAGACAGAAGTTCCACATAACCAAAAGGTGCCAGTTGGTGGAGGAATCATACACCACTGATTTATTGCAAAGAGTTTTGGGAGAGATGGTGTCCGGTTAAGACACCCTTCTAAGTCCTTTTCCTCTCTCCCTGCTGATGGAGTAATGTCCACATGGGATGCTGTTCTCTTTTCGACTATAAGGTTGCAACGTTCACGAGGAATTTCACCCAATGGAGTCGAGGCTGGAACATAATTTTCCACGCACCAAGGAAAAATAATTGGCAAGAGTAGATCGTTCATGATGGGAGTAGCTGAAGTTAGGTTGCAGGATGGTAATCCAGGAATGCAACATGGAGAAGCTGGAGGAGTTGTGATGTTGTGACATGCACTCTTGTTGTATATTCCACTGGTATGAACTTCGAATAAGGTACATGTGTCACAGTTGGAGATGGGGTGTGCCACCCACGCAATTCCTGCTCCTACTGAATGTGGGTGTGGCATGCAAACGTTCTTTCCAGCAAACAAGGCATTTCTTGACATATTCATCACCTCTAAGAATATGTTGTTTCTGGAGTCTACACTTTGTGCGATGTCCATGATGATTACTAGTATGGCAATCTTGATCATGTTGATGGATGACTGAAGTTCCCGTATGTGATTCTCTGCGTTGTGTATTTTTTATTTATTTATTTTTTCTTCCGTGACAGTTGGCTCGGTAGTGGGTCTAGTTGTCTTCATACGCAGGTCAGGAGGTCGGTGCGTATGGGTCTCGGGACAGCTATCAAGTGGTATCTGCACAGAGTAAGAAAGAAAACAAAAGACAACAGAGCAGTATGTGTTGTAAAAGTCTGCAAACACTAGGGTTGTATCCTCTGTTCAATCTAAGTCTGCTATTGTTGTTCCTTCTTTCCCTATTTCTTAATTCTTGTGACACCTAAAGAACAGTGAGGTAAGGATGGACTAGTGAGTGGGGGAAGGCCTATGAGGTATTCTTCACCGCAGGATTAACCCCCGATGCCTATTGCATTCGGTTCCTTCCTGGGCTCCTCACTGGTCTGTGTGTCCTATCCTATCCCTGTAGGTGGGGGAACAACTTTACAGTGTGACACATGAGTCCAGGTTTTCCTTCCCTGACACAACACTGCAGCAGCTGTAATCAGCATCACTTGATGTGGTCCTTGCCACTTAGGCTCTAACGGCTTGTTTCTGAATGACTTTATCATGACCCACTGACCTGGGATGATTGTGTGTCCACCTTCCGGTGGAGTCTGCCAACAAGACTCAACTCTCTCTCTGGCACTCTGTACTGCCTTTGTGAGGTTTTCACAGTAAGTGATCAGAGCATCTGAGGCAATGTGTACATCAGCATTTCTAAGATCAATCACACCTGGCATCTGCATTGGGCGTCCTGTAATAATCTCATGAGGGCTCAGTCCTACTGATCTGTTAGGTGACGCTCTCATGCTACACAGTACCGCTGGCAGTGCCTCGACCCATGGTACTCCTTCCTGATGCATTTTGCTTAGCCTGGTTTTGATTGTTCTGTTAGCTCTCTCAACCTGTCCTGATGCTTGTGGCCTGTAGGGGCAGTGAAGATTCCACTTAATTGTCATCATTTTAGACACTTCCTTGACTACCTGTCCTGTAAAGTGTGTACCTTGATCTGAGTCAATGTAATCTGGTAATCCCCACCTGGGAATAAAATCAGTGACAAGACATTTAGCAGTATGTGCAGCTGTAGCACGCCCTGTTGGATAAGCTTCTATCCATCTTGAGAACTTGTCTATTACTACCAAAACATCAGTTTTTCCCTTACAAGGAGGCAACGATATGTAATCAACTTGCAGGTGACGAAATGGTCCTGGTGGAGCTGGGGTATGTGTTGCTGCTGTAGTTGCTGCTGGCACATCATTATTTTTCTGACATGTAACACATCTTTTGACTGTTTCGGTAGCTACATTTCTGAATTTTGGATTCCACCATTGATTTGAGAACCTGTGATTCATCGTTGCTGGACCACTGTGACCCAAATTGTGTATTTGTTGAGCCAAATATGGCAGCAGTGATTCGGGAGCAACATACTTTCCCCCTTTGGTCCAGCAACCAGATGAATCCGCTGTGGCTCCTTTGTCTAACCATGTCCATGCTTCATATAGAGGAACGTTTTTGTACAGATCAATTATTGATTCAGGAGGCAGAATTGTCTTCTGTGCTGTACTACCTGAACACACTTGTACTGTTGCATAATAACAAGCCTGTTTAGCAGCTACATCAGCAAGAGCATTACCTTTAGCTTCCGTAGTATTAGTTGTGAGATGTGCTTTCACTTTGATCACTGCTAATTTCTTTGGAAGTTTCATGGCAAACATTAGATCTTTCACTAATCCAGCATGCTTAATGGGGGATCCAGCAGAAGTTAGAAACTGTCTACTCTGCCAAATGACACCAAAATCATGAGCTATCCCAAAAGAATACCTGGAATCAGTGTAGATATTTGCTACCGATCCTGAAGCTAGCGTGCATGCTCTAGTTAAGGCTACTAGTTCTGCAGCTTGAGCTGAAAAATGATCTGGAAGTCGACCTGAAGCTACCACTTCAGTGATGGAAGTTACTGCATAGCCTGCTCGTCTGTTACCCTTAATAACTTGAGCTGAACCATCAACAAACAACTCCAATTCTGCATTCTCTATAGGAGTTTCTTTTATTTCACTCGTAGCTGCAAATGTAAGCGTAACACAATCGTGAGTCATTTCTCCTTCATCCTCTAACACAACTTCAGTCATTGTAGACATCATACATGAGGATGGGTTTGTGACTGGCGCACGCTGTAAAACAATGTTCGGGGCTGTGAGAGTTGTTAACCAATTTCCCCAACGAGAGGAGGTGACAGAAGTGACTTTTGCTTGATTCATTAGTGCGGACACTGTATGAGGGCATCTTACATTTACCATCTGTCCTAACACCATTCCTGATGAAGCCTGAAGAGCTAGATGAACTGCCTGCACTGCTCTAAGACATGGGCCCATCCCTTGAGCGACTATGTCAAGTTTACCAGAATAGTAATGAATGGGGCGTAAACTGCCCCCATGATCTTGCATTAGACATGCAGTCATAAAGCCTAAGTGTTCATGGACATAAAGCACAAAGGGCCTATCAGATTGGGCAATTCCTAATGCTGGTGCTTGACATAGTGCTCTCTTCAAATCATTGAAAGCTTTGAGATGAATTTCTTCCATACAAACAGTATCAGAATCTTTAACCTGGCCTTTCAACAAGTCATAGAGTGGCTGAGCAATCGAGGCATAGTCTTCAATCCAAGGTCTACAGTAACCTGCTGTTCCTAAAAATGATCGGAGTGTTTTAATGTTAGTAGGTGGAGTTATGGCTTTGACTGAAGCAGCTCGATCCTGTGTAATGGATCTATTTCCTGCACCAATTGTTTGACCCAGAAATGTGACTTGGTTTTTAGCAATTTGAGCTTTGTGAAAGCTGCATTTGTGTCCTCTTTTCTGCAAATAGTCCAACAATGCTGCCAATTCAGTTTGATGTACCTCGTGATCTGTAGAGGCAATCAAAATATCATCAACATATTGAATCATAGTGGACTGTTTGACTGGACATTCTGGGTCACACAAGTCACGTCTGACAGCCTGATGGTATATAGTTGGGGAATTCTGAAATCCCTGTGGTAACCGTGTCCACTGATATTGCTCATAGTCAACTGTGAAAGCTAACCATGCCTGGCTGTCAGAGTGCAATGGTACAGAAAAGAATCCATTAGACATATCAATTACTGAAAATACCTTGCAATCTAATGGTAGGCCATTACAAATTGTAGATGGATCTGCTACTAGGGGGGTGATTTTATCAATATGTTTATTGGCTACTCTGTAGTCTATGGTGAGTCTCCATGTCCCATTGGATTTCTTGATGGGCCATATGGGTGAGTTACAGGGACTGTTAGTCTTAACTAGCACTCCTTGCTTTAGCAATTTTTCTACAATAGGTTTGATTCCCTGTATAGCTTCCTTATTGATCGGATATTGTTTGGTAACAGGAGGTGGAGTTCCTGTCAATTTGACTGGTTCTACACCTGTCAAAAACCCACAATCATCCTTGTCTTTAGCCCAAATTGGATGATTCTGTAAGAAAGCATACTCAGGAGTGGTCGCATTATTAGTAGAAACTTGTGCTGAGGAAATTTTTATGCTAGCAGATTCTGAGGACAGGTCTAAAGTTAGATGCACTTGTCTCAGTAGATCCATGCCTAGAATTGCACCTGTATTTAATGGAGCACATAGCAATTTCGTAGTCAGAGTCTTTGGGCCTAACTGTACCTCTATGGACGGGGTTTCATACAAAACAGAATCTTCACCTATTACACCAGTTAAACAAAGTTTAGTTTTCTTGTATGGGATGTTTAAACCTTCAGCCAATTTTGTAGGAATTACTGTAATTTCTGCACCTGTATCAAGCAAAAAGTCAATCTCTTTCTCTTGTATGCTACCTTTCACAAAAATTCTTTGGTCATTGTGATGGATTACAGGGGAAAGGTAGTTACTCACAGCCCCAACAATTAGTTTTTTTCCTTTTCTTTTTGTGCTTTTAGAAGAGCCTGAGCGAGCTGTCCTAAAGTTTCAGTGTAACTTGGCGGGACTACTTCAGGGTTGTAGGCGGGCTGAGAAGGAACAGAGTTATGCATATTGTTTCTTTTACTATCTTGCAACTTCTTCCTACACTCTTTCTCCCAGTGACCTGGTTTTTCACAGTAGTAGCATTTGCCTTCTTTTCTATGCCATCTATTGTCTTGATTTGTTGTGCTAAACGTAGCTGCTGCTACTCTCACTTTTGCCTTAACATCAGCATCTCTTTCCCATGTAGCTAAGCTGTCTAGGTTAGTTCTGATGGTTTTGTTAGACCAAGTTAGATCTAGGAATGGCAAGGCTTTTCTGTACTCGACTAAAAGGCCATCTGACCAGATGCGGACTAAGGGTCCCTTGTCATCTAGCACACATTCAGAATCATCAACTATTCCACTGTAAGTCACAGCTGACTGACAAAACCTTTCAGTGTATTCACTCACAGGTTCTTCTTTCCTTTGCACACAGTTAGTGATTCTGGACCAGTCTATTTTGGGTCCCATGATATTCTTTATAATTTTCAAAACACCTTCTCTCAAATCGCCTTTACTGACATGTTGTAGTTCAGAAGTAACAGCAGACTCAAAACTATTGAATTCAGTTTCATTTAGAATTTGTGACATCAGCTGTGTGACTTCAGTCAACGACATGTCATAGAGACGCATTTTGCTTATCAATGCACTTCTAAATTCAGGAAAATTTGTGCGTGCTGAGGGTAAGCTCTGGGATAGTCTCTCTACATCTTTAGGTCTTAGCGCCTTGGCAACAGTTTGTACTTGGACAACAGAAGAATTTGGAGGAACACTGTCAATTCCCTCAATTCCCTGAGATCTTCTCCTAGCACCACACACCTTCACTGAATCTAGGGGCACATCAGTTACTGATTGGATGGCTACATCTTTTTCAAAGAAAGCTTGTAAATCAGGGTAATTGTTATCAGACTGACTAACTTCATCCCCATCAGTTTTTTCTGCAGCTTTGCAGCGGTTCAATTTCTTAGTCAAAGAAGTTACTCTAGCACGGAGCTCTTTGTTCTGTTCCTCTAGCTCTGAGTTACGCTGAGACTGTTGTGTAGCTAGCGCTAAACCAAATTCTCTATGGCAGCAGATAATGCCTTTCACATTGTTCTTGCGAATACATGCTCCTAGTACCTTTTTACACTCATCTACAGACCAAATCTTGTCTGGATGGATCTCATATTTCTGAGTGAGTTCTTGTCTAACTTTCTCAGTGACTATTAGGCTCATTTGCACTCCTAACTGTGATTTGAATTCACTATCTGACCACAAAGGAGTCGCAAGACCACCTTTATCAGTTGTGGGGATCAGTCTAGCATTCTTTCTAAACATTTTGTGAGTTCCTTGGTTACCACACAATCAAAACACTAAAACTTCTCTGATCAGCAGAGGGTACACTTGTTAATACAGATCAACTATTGTCAACCTTCGTTGAACAGAGGACAACACACTTCCCTGTCTGAACAAAGGATACCAATTTTAGCACATAATGCTAAATCTTCTCTGCCTAAACAGAGGATAAACAACCTTCCCTTATAAAGCAGAGGATAAAACTTCCCTAACTTTACAGAGGATAACCCAACATTAGCACGTGATGCCAATCTTCCCTGCCTAAACAGAGGATAAACAACCTTCCCTTATAAAGCAGAGGATAAAACTTCCCTAACTTCACAGAGGATAAACCAATATTAGCACGTGATGCTAAAATCTTCCCTGCCTGAACAGAGGATAAACTTCATCTCTAAAAGAACATTTTTAGAGGATAACTTAGTTAACCAAACCCTACAGCTGTCTGTTAACTCTTCTCTGACGGCGCAGAGGATAACACATTAGTACTGGTCTTTGGTTCTTTTGGATAGAGTATCACTCACCAACCCTTGGGTGAACAGGAAAATTCAGCCTGGATCTTCCTTTGGATCAGATCTTTGTTGTGCTTGAAGTTCCAATCTGATTTGAGGTGAGAAGCTCTATCCGGGTCACGGCACCAAAACTGTTGGAAATCTCAGAAGCATAGACCAGGAGACTTTGGGATCTCTTGAAGCAGAAGTTACTCTTTATTGAGAAACACGCTGTGCGTCGCTGTGGTCATCCAAAATCTAACTAAGGCAGTGACTTGGTAGTTCATATACATTCAAGGGGGAGGGATACATAGAGTAGGGGTGTGGACAATCTAAACAAAGGATGCAAATGCAGTACAGGAATCAGATCATTGCCTACATTTCCCAGCCATGATCTAATCAGCATAAATGTGTCATTCAAATGCATAGGTGCTAATCCAATCAGTCTGGCAGTATCACCTATACCTTTACATTATCATAGAGACAAAAGCACAGCTGTATCTTGAGCTGGTCATGCCACATGGTCAGGAAATGCATGAGACAAAAGGTTAGTGTCTCAGACACCTGGTCTGCCTGCCTTGCCACAATATACATAAAGTTTTCAGTTCATATACTATTACATTGGAACCTAAATATAACATAGAACAAATTTGTAATCCCACAC
>NW_025953436.1:150376-154488 GCF_018812025.1 Megalobrama amblycephala | reverse complement strand
TTTTTATATAAAATAAATATATTTAATACACATAAAAATGAATACACTCATTGCAGTTGATTTTGATTTTACACTCAACTGTGTAAATCTAACGGCTGGATGGAAGTTAGCAATCTTATGAGGAAGGCTAGTCGTGAATATTAATTAGATTATCCTGACGTTGCTTGGTAACCTTCCTGCGCGACATCTAATTAATATCCAATGTCCAAATCTTTGCTGTAGTAATATATTCGTTTTCGTTAACGCCCACTAACCAACGTCTTCCTTTCATCCAATCGGTAGGCCTGCTAGCGAACGTCTCGGTGATGCGTCATTAATACTCATGAGCGTGATTGCCCGTGCGCGGCCACGTCGACGCCTGAACGCGCGTCGGCAGAGGTAACGCGCAGGAGAGAGGAGAGAGATCCCGGCTTGAGGAACAACATCATGAGCTCTAGAAAGGGTGAGAAACATCAATCCCTATCTAGTACACACTACACTCCCATCAGCGCTCATTTCACTCATATATACACAGAGATATGCCCACAGAGCTTCTGTTTATATTGTTTATATGAGCGATGCTTCTGTCAGTGATGTGTGTCTTCTGCTCGGTTCGGTCCGGTCCGGTCCGGTCTGGTCTGTGTCTCCCCGGTTCTCCGCTCCAGTGTTGGCCATTCAAGCGCGGAAGAGGAGGCCGAAAGGAAAGAAGGATAAGACGGGTCACCATCGCAGGTAAGGAGGGCGTGTGTGTGTGTGTGTGTGTGTGTGTGTGTGTGTGCGCGCGCGCGCGCGCGCGCCCGCGCTCGATCCCTCGCGCTCATCTCTTGAAGCTAGGTCAGTTACCAATGGCAACGGCGCGGGTCGCACCCCTTCCTCGTGTTTACGCTGTTACGTAACCTTGTTGATAATTTATCACCAGGAGACACAAGTTAATGAAGATGAATCCTTCAACATGTCCATAAATATCATCATAATCACTAATATCAGCAGCAACAGCTGTGTGTGACTGTGTGTGTGTGTGTGTGTGTGTGTGTGTGTGTGTGTGTTGGGTTGGCTTCGGTCATGTTTGTCTGTGTCATTGCTATAGTTGTGTGTCTTTATGTTGTATTTTACACACACACACACACACACACAGTTGTTGAAACACAAGGGTTTGTTGAAGTGTGTATTGGTAGATTTAAAGACAGAAACTGATCTGTTCTAATTCCTGAGTTTATGTGAATATACACTAAATAACAACAGACATGCAAACAAGAAGACATATGCATGAACTGATGCATATGACTGACTGTTTTGCTCACTTAAAAGACTCAGATTTGTTCACTAATGACTGGTCAAGGTTAAATCAGTGTTCACTCTTCTTCTTTCAGCACTGGTCATGTCTAGATCTCTTGCAGATTTGTGGTCTGTGTACTTGTCTCTCTCTCTCTCTTTCTCTTTGTCTGGTTCGTTTGTGGTATTTGGCGATCATCGTTAAATGTTTAGGTGTTTTCCTGGAGTTTGATGCGACTGTCAGAGGAACGGCTGGATCACGTCTCGCTCCACACCACGAGAGAGATTTTGTGGTCGTTTTCCACTGATTCTCTGAGGCTGTAGGTTTTCTCACCCGAACGACTCTCAGTATCATTTGTGTCATTTCTGTGTTGATGAAAGAGGTGATGAGAATCTGACCTGTGTGTCGTGATGAAGTCCAGAGTTTATTATACTGCAGAATAACCTTCACTCAGATGTGTGTAATTATGGGATGGAGTCTAAAACAAATTCCTAGTATGTGTAAACAACATACCTGGCAATAAAGCTCTTTCTGATTCTGATTCTGATCTTTAGAGATGATGGCTGTTATCAGGCCTTGATTCCAGATCAGTCAAGCATGTGACCGACACGCAGAACCGCACCGATGCATTTTAGCGCTGGTTTGTTTGGTTTAAGTCCTGACACTTTATTTGTTTTAAGTTCATTAAACTGTGTTTTTAAATGGGTTGCCCATATTTTTCCATGTTGTATGGCCAATTCTTCCTGATTATTAATTTTTTTGTTCAGGTTGTTTTTCTCTGTTTCTCTGTATTATTCAGTTTGCTGTGTTTCTGACTAGAATATTGTATTGTTTTTTTTAGTTTTTGTTTTTTACAATTAACATGGTAATCTTGATCCATGGATTTATGATTTTGCCCAGTTTTTCCTCACATGTATAATAATATTTTTCCCGCTGGACTGACGCCTTTGGCGTGAGAGGAAAGCGATCTGAGAGCGGATGTGTGTCGATCTCTGCTGGTCTGTGTGTTTGTCCTGTTGAGACACACAGTGATCATGTGACTGAGACATGAAGGATCTGTGTCTGTTATCATGTGATCTACTGTAGATGGAGTTTTGTCCAGGATGTTCTGCTCGAGTTCAGTTCATGTGTGTTCAGTGAAGGCTGTGCTGCTTCAGACCAGCAGGTGGCGCCGATCCCCTGCAGACACTGCAACAAAATATACGCCGTCTTTCTGCTGGGTGAACAACACGCTTACATGTCCAGAGAAGTACAGATCCCAGAACAGATCCTTCACCATCACACCAGCCTTAAATTCAGTTCACAATCACAATACGTATCGTCTCAGAGCAACTTTACAGAGAACGCATGTCAACATTACAATCTAGAGTCTGTCCAAATTATGTCATTTCAGAAATGTACGTATACAAATCACACAGTTAGCTAACAAAGTATTAATTTAAGGCAGAAACAATGAGCTCATAGAAATAATGAATATATAAAACAGAAAAGCAAATGGAGAATAATTAGCGTAGCTGCTGTTCATAACATTAAGCAAAGATAGTCACATGCAATTGATCTGGTATGAGATGCATTATGGGAATGCTTGGCTAAAGAGATGCGTCTTTAATCTAGATTTAAACTGGATGAGCGAGTCTGAGCCCCGAACATTATCAGGAAGGCTATTCCAGAGTTTCGGAGCCAAATGTGAAAACGCTCTCCCTCCTTTAGTGGACTTAGATATCCTAGGTACAACCAGAAGTCCAGAGTTTTGTGATCTTAAAGAGCGTGAAGGATTGTAGGGCGATAGAAGATCGGTTAAGTACACAGGAGCTAAACCATTTAGAGCCTTATAGGTCATTAGCAATACTTTATAATCGATACGGAACTTAATGGGTAACCAGTGTAGAGATGATAAAATTGGTGTTATATGATCATATTTTCTTGACCTGGTAAGAACTCTAGCAGCTGCATTTTGTACTAATTGTAGCTTGTTTATTGAGGAAGCAGGACAACCAGCTAATAATGCATTACAGTAATCTAGTCGAGACGTCATGAAAGCATGAACTAACTTTTCTGCATCAGAAATAGATAACATATTCCGTATCTTAGCAATGTTTCTGAGGTGGAAGAAGGCTGTTTTTGTAACATATGAAATATGATTTTCAAAGGACAAGTTGCTGTCTAATATAACACCAGGTCTTTAACTGTCGAGGATGGAGTAACAGTACATCCTTCTAAATGCAGATTGTAGTCTGAGAGATTCTGTGTACAGGTTTTTGGTCCAATAAGTAATACTTCAGTCTTATCTGAATTTAATAGAAGAAAATTACAAGTCATCCAATGTTTTACTTCTTTAACGCACTCTGTCAGATTGGATAATTTAGAGATTTCATCTGGTTGTGTTGAAATATATAACTGAGTATCATCGGCATAGCAGTGGAAACTAATCCCATGTTTTCTTATAATATTGCCGAGTGGCAGCATGTAGATTGAAAATAGCAGAGGGCCTAACACTGATCCTTGCGGCACTCCATAGTTTACTGTCGTTATCTTAGATTTTTCCCCGTTTATATAAACAAAATTGTGTCGGTCTGATAGGTACGACCTAAACCACCGTAATGCCTGTCCCTGAATACCAGTGTAATTTTGTAGTTGATCTAGGAGTAAGTAAGTAAGTCGTTAGTAATTTTAACAGTTTCTGATGAGATCTGAATTTTTCATAGATAACATTTTTTTGCAAGAAGGAGCACATCAACTTCACTCCAACAGGGTCTAGATCGCAATAAAGGCACCAATCTCAAAATCCTGTGAGAGTCTTTAGATTCGTCCAGTATTCTGTTGTCTTGTATTGAGCTGTGTGTTGCGTGACCTCCGCAGA
>NW_025953436.1:107876-145376 GCF_018812025.1 Megalobrama amblycephala | reverse complement strand
CCACAGGGATCTCAGAGATGTTTGCCTTCCCTAAATGATGTGAATCTTGAACCTGCAAAAGTTTTCAGAGGTCATTTGAGCAAATATGAGTGTCCTCTACAGTAGACCCATGTGACTCAGAGGCATAATGTAGGACAGGACGGGCAAACGCTTCTCCAAAAGGATCTGTCTGAAACCAACAGGTTATGGAGAACTGACCCATCAAGCAGTCGAGTGGCCTTGGATAATGAGGTGTGAAGCAGGCTGTGTTAGTCGGGACAGTCTAGAGAGTTCTGTGTCGATGTGCCGATTTGTTGAGGAGCAGAGAGACGTCATCATGACAGATCTGTCTGGGAACAGAAGACCCGAGTGCCACAGACGGGTTAGTAGCGTAGTCACATGATGTGGGTCGTACACAACAACCATGTTTGTGTTGTTTACTCAACTGCTCAGACCTGCTGACGAGGTTCATCTGACTGACACTGATCTCTGCTTCAGTTTCTGATGAGTGTCTCTCAGTCAAACTTTGTCTCATCCAGGAACACAGTCACTGTAGCGGCCCGTTATATTGTGAACATGCCTTTGTTTTTGAGGCAAAGTTAGCCAGTCTGACCAGAGCTTTCCAGATGTGACACACGTCAGGCGGTCAGTGAACGGACTGTGGTCAGCTGTTTGACGCTCACACTCGGGCTAGATGTCCGGTGTTTATGCCAACAGTTAATGTAACACTAACAATGTGATCATATTCAGTCAGTCAGCACTAGAGACCGTTTTCAGTCCAGCATAACACTAAATCTTCCAACAAAATCTGAGATGATTTCAGAAAGCATACCTTCATAGCAGGAGTGTCCAGTCCCGCTCCGGCAGAGTTCAGATCCGAATCCAGTTAAACACCTGAACGGCTGATCAAGCTCTCTCTCTCCAGACTCCTCCAGCAGGTGTTGAGGTGAGCGGGAGCTGGACTGAGTTTGGACACCCTGCTTGTTTTTTCTGGTTTTGTTGTTCCCAGTGTAGGCCACAGATGTCCGGAGTGATCACCTGGATCAGGAAGATCACTAATAACTGTGTGTGTTTTAGTACAGCAGTGTGAACCGTGACTATATGAGAGTCATCAGTCTTCTGAATCAACTTTCTGTCTCTCTGACGGCTGTTCGTCTCGTGTCATGTGATCCCCGTTAGTGGAAATGACACCAGCTCACAAAGGCAGTCCTGACAGGTGTGTGTGTGTGTGAGAGAGTGTGTTGTGTGCATGAATGTGTGTGTACTTGTACAGCTGTCTTTGTGAGGACCGGTTTGAGTTTGAGACCAGCGGCGTGAGGACCAAGAGAGTAAAATGAGGACACTTTGTCCAGTCCTCTCTTTCTGCGAGCCTTTTAAAGGCCTGTTTGAGGGTCAAGACTTGGTTTTAGGGATCAGGTTATAATTGGGTGAAGGGTCAGTTTAGGGTTAGGGTGTGTGTGTGTGTGCTTGTTTTTGTGATTTATGAGGACACAAATGTGTATAATGACATGGGTATTACACTGGTATTACGACTAAACATGTTTTATGAGGACATTTCATGAGTCCTCATATTTAAAATAGCTTTAAAAACACACTAAACAATGTTTTATTAAAAATGTAAAAATGCAGACAGTTTCCTGTGATGGGTTAGGGGTAGTGTAGGGGGGGAGAATGTACAGTTTGTACAGTATAAAAACCATTACGCCTATGGAGAGTCCTCACTAAGATAGTGAACCTGTGTGTGTGTGTGTGTGCGTGTGCGTGTGCGTGTGCGTGTGCGCGTGCGCGTGTGCGTGTGCGTGTGCGTGTGTGTGTGTGTGTGCGTGTGCGTGTGTGTGTGTGTGTGTGTGTGTTACTGTCAGTCAGTTTGTTAGTTGTTTTTCTGCAGGTATCGATACACCAATAGGGTTACGGTTAGGGTTACTACCCCTCTTGTTTATTAAAATATATAATGAACTAGAAGTATTTCTTGTAATAGTTGTCAATGATTAAGGGTGTTTTCACACATTTCAGAGGCTCTTTTAAAGAGGATTCAAGTGTGAAAACAGCTTACTTGAACTCTTCAGTGAGGATTTTTGACCTTTATTGCAGTTAGGATCATTTCGGAGTGAATCGCTGGTGTTTCCTCATCAGTTAGATTGATGTCTGTGCTATCTAGACATCAGCGTCTGCCGCTGGAAAACATCTACTGCTGAGATGATTGTGTGTGAGTGTGATTTCTTGACTGCGTGTGAGTTGGTCATGAGATTCCTGGCGTCGCTGTCGTTCCCTGAGCGCTCCGGATAGAGTCAGTCAGACAGAGGACGTTCAGCAGATATCCTCCATCAGTATGGATCGCAGTTACTCTCGTTCCAGCAGGACGTTTGGTTTAGCGCTCAGTGCACTGCGATTACGACATCGAGCCAGGCACAGGTAATGTGTGTGTGTGTGTGTGTGTGTGATGAGATGTAACCACAGCTCACCTGAGCCAATCAGATGTACTCAGACACATGACTACTCTGCATATTGAAGTCTTAAAGGTACAGTACTAAAAACAGCCTGTTTAAGACTGAAATCTCTCAGTGTGTCTGTGTTTTGTGGACTCGTTCGACACACGATGGTCAGAATGTGACGCCCCGCCTGTGAATGTGTTTGAGGGGTGTGAATGGAGACTCTGAACTAAATTTGTTCCTCTTTAGCTGAGTGAACGTTAATGTCTGCATGTGTTTTACTCTTAAAGAATGAATTTTATGTCAAGCTGGATTCTAGATTCGTGTCTGTAGTTTCTATGGCAACAGGATGAAGGTGTTCTGTGCGCTTTGAGACGGGGTCTGACCGCTGTGTGTGTGTGTGTGTGTGTGTGTGTTTCTGTAGGCCCGACACACAGAAGGTTCCATCCACTCCTCCTCCTCCTCCTCCTCCTCCTCCTCCTCCTCCACCACCCCCCCACCCGAGCCCGTGGCCCCGCCGGAGCCGGAGGAGGAGATTCTGGGCTCTGATGATGAAGAGCAGGAGGATCCGGCCGACTACTGCAAAGGTAATACACACATCTCCGTCTGTCCGTCAGGAGAGTCTCCGCAGAGACTGACACTGACGCGATTTATGCCTCATTATGGGCAGGGATATATGTATTTGAAATATGAAATGCTACTTTGTATTTTGTATTTCAAAGTTTTTAAAATCCCCAAATGTAATTTGTATTTAAATACACACATAAGATCCAGTCAACCTCTTTATTAGGCTGCTGATTTCCTGTATCGACTCGTTCAGACCCCGAACGCTCATGCAGTGAGCTGCAGCCGTACGCCTCCATGTAGGAATGGGTGAGCGAATTATCTGCGTTAATAAGATGACGATGTCATGGTCGATTCTGCTTGTTGATTACGATCATTCAGATTTGACTTCAGTTATCATGAAGGAATAAAAGAGCGCTGGCACAGGGAAAACAGTGTTGGCCATGTGTTGAAACTGATAGTTCATCTGTTGCTGGTCAAAAGTGTTTACAGTTTGCTAGGACTGGGTGATACGATATAAGCTATATCATGGCAATGATATAAAGTGTGAATGGATTTTTTATGTTGTTTATATATCACGGTATGCAAATATATCCGTGCAGCTTTTAGTGGGCAGGAGTTATTGACACGTTAGAGCGATAAAGAAACCTGAACGAATGATTAATAGGGACATACTTAATGACTAAATGAGTTTTTAAAGGGGACCAGTTCTGCCCCTCTTTACAGGATGCAGAAAGTGTCCCCAGAATGTGTCTGTGAAGTTTCAGCTCAAAATACATCAGTCATGACGTAAATGGCCATTTTTTAGTGGAAGGAAAACTGTTTTCATGCTTGTGTCTTTAAATGCAAATGAGCTGCTGCTCCCCGCCCACTTTCCAGAAGTTAAAATTTACGTTACATTTTTTGCTGAGGCATCTAAACTGGTATTGAGAATTATGAAATTTGACTGTTATCTAAAATTTTGGTATCGTAACAATCTTATTTCCAGAAAAAAATCATGATATATATTGTTACTGTGAAAATTACTTATATCTTGATTTTGGTTATTCGCCCATCCCTACAGTTTTACACATGATTTATTTAGCAGTGTTCACCAAGAGTAATAGGCTGCAGTGTCACCTGATCAGAAACAGAAATGGTGCACAGACAAAAGCAGTCTTTTTGAACAGCTGGTGGTTCAGTAGGTGAAATGAAGCAGTTCTACGCACCAAAATGTTCTTCGCATTCAGAACAGATGCAGATTTCAGCCCAACAGTGATGCGTCGCTGAATTTCAATTTCACACGTATTTTCAAAAAAATAAAAAATCTGTATTTGTATTTAAATACTTTTTTTTTTTCACACTTTTATTTGATAAATTCCAACCGAGGTATAATATTTTTATTTTAAATACATTTTCATGCTTTTATGTCCATCTCTGGTTATTCGCAGGTGTACGAGTTTCCAGCCTCAAGTTGTTTTTCTGTCATCACTGAACGTGAAATGTTGCGAGTGTTAAATAAGTTATTTTTGGGGTGTAGATATAGTTCTCATTTGTCATCATCTCTGCGTGAGCGGTAATGTAGTTATGGTGGTATAGAGACAGTGTGAAAGAAACCTGTGCTGGAAAAGGTGGGACCAACTCAGCCGACTGAATCATGTGTCAAAACAGACTCTTAATAACCGTAAGTGCTGTTTGAGGACACCAGCCGTACAGTTGAGCTCTTCTTTACTTCAAGCTGAAGAAACATTAGCCGAATTCTCCCGTTTCTGCATGTAGCATCAGTGGACTGTATCGTCTTTCTCTGTGCCGCAGGAGGATACCATCCCGTCAAGATAGGGGACCTTTTCAACGGCAGATACCATGTGATCCGGAAGCTGGGCTGGGGTCACTTCTCCACCGTCTGGCTGTGCTGGGATATTCAGTGAGTAACGCCGGACTTTAAATACACAAAGTCGTGCACTCCTGTTACTTATGAACGGGAGAAAGTGCAACGCTCAATATGGCGGAATAAATCCCGCCTTCTAAATAAAAGAGCCAATCATTGATTGGTAAAGACATCGCATCACTGCGATCAGTCATGTTCACGTGTGCTTATGACGTCACATGTGCATTGGCTGGACCAACCTGAAAAACAAGCTTTTTAACGCTATTTGAGAACCAACATATTTGATACCGTTGTCAAATTTCATTGGTGATTTTAAATATGAAGCTTGGTGAACATCTTTGGAGAATTTGACATTTCCCTGTTCAAAGAGATACGAGCTGCACTCACATGACCGAAACTGCCGAGAGGCGCTTCAAAGATGGCCGCCGAGTCAAATGACTTCCCTTAAAGGGACTTTGGTAACACGTCACCAGTGCTGCCAATGCTGTGTGTGTGTGTGTGTGTGTGTGTGTGTGTGTGTGTGTGTGTGTGTGTGTGTGTCTGTGTGTGTCTGTGTGTGTCTGTGTGTGTATGTGTGTGTGTGTGTGTGTGTGTGTGTGTGTGTGTGAGTAAAACCCGTGTTTGTGTGTGTTTATCAGAGCAAAGCGTTTTGTTGCGATGAAGGTCGTGAAGAGCGCACAGCACTACACAGAGACGGCACTGGATGAAATTAAATTACTCAGATGTGTGAGTATCTACTACTACACACACACATACACACGCACACGGATGTGACATGATCACTGGATTCAGACATTTCCTTCCTTCACACACCTGTCTCTCTCTCTCTCTCTCTCAGGTGCGTGAGACGGATCCTGATGATCCTAATAAGGACATGGTTGTTCAACTCATAGACGACTTCAAGATCTCAGGGGTGAACGGGATTCGTATCCTCACAGTCTGTGTGTGTGTGCTGTCTTCAGATGTGTGTGTCAGTCGTGGTTTTCTTTAACTCTGGTTCTCAGATGTGTGTATGGTGTTTGAAGTTCTCGGTCATCATTTGCTCAAGTGGATCATCAAGTCTAATTATCAGGGTTTGCCGTTACCCTGCGTCAAGAGCATCATCAGACAGGTAATCACTCACACTTCCCTCACTGACACAAACTAACCCAAAATCGAGTGAAAGTACTTCATGAAACAACAGAATCAGAATGTATTTGATGCTTCATATTCAGCTGGGTGGAGATTTAAGTTTGAGCCAATAAGGTTTCACTGTGGGCGGAGCTACGAGAACATCAGAAACGAACGCAAGTGACAGACTATGTCTTGTGTGTCGCAGTCTGGGCAGTTAGGACGGTTACTTGGGTTAGCATTATGGACTTCAGTCAGGTGATCTGACGTGTCTGTGGTGTTGGTCAGGTTCTGCAGGGGCTGGATTACCTTCACAGCAAGTGTAAGATCATCCACACGGACATCAAGCCGGAGAACATCCTCATGTGTGTGGACGACGCCTTCGTGCGCAGGATGGCGGTCGAGGCCACGGAGTGGCAGAAAGCAGGAGCGCCGCCGCCGTCAGGATCCGCTGGTATTCCTCTGTTTCCTCCCTGATTTCTGTCATCTGTACAAACATGATGAATGTGACCTTCTGACTCTGTGTATCTGTGTTTGTTTGCAGTCAGCACGGCTCCTCAACTCAAACAGGTCAGTGACGAACTGCTGTACACACACACACACACACACAGCTGTTTCACATCAGACTGCAGTTTGTGTGTAGTTGTACATATTACATACAGGAACATTTACTAAAGAAACCTTTAGTCACACTGACTACTCAACTTCATTTTTTGTAGTCTGAACCGCATGTAACAAACACATGAAATCCAGTTTTTATAAAACTGAACCAAGTCACATGGCAATGTGAATTTTTATAATTAAAAGAGCATGTCATGTTGGCGGCAGTGTTACACTGAGTGACCAGCTGTTCCGTCACTGTAGGAAGTGTAGTGGATGTGTTGATATTGACTGACTGATCATGTGCTGAAAGAGAGGGCCGTCTCTGGTGGAAGTGTGTTTGTTTGAGCTGTTTTCTGTGGTTTGGCGCCTCCTACAGGTGGGGAAGATCTCCAAAAACAAAAAGAAGAAGCTGAAGAAGAAGCAGAAGCGGCAGGCGGAGCTTCTGGAGAGACGTATGCTGGAGATCGAAGCTCTGGAGCGAGAGGCGGAGAAACAGAGAGCGGGTGGAGCCTCAAACTCCGCCCACAGCCCCACCCTGGTGCTGGTGGACAGCGAGGAAGACGAAGAGGATGATGAAGATGCTGATGAGGACGAGGAGGCCGAGGGAGAGAAGGAGCGGCCCGTCAGACTCACCAACCACACATGTGAGTGACCGTCTGCCTGCTCACTTCTGCTGGTGAACAGAACAACCTTTAACCTTCAATATATCATCAATGATCAGTCACAGCTCACATGACATGTGCTTGAACCAGGATCAGTTCTTTTTGAACTATTTATTACTGTTCATTATTTGACAAAGGAACAAAAGAGTAGATTCACATCTCACATACATACAGTACATGTACAGTATATGGATGGATACATACCTTCCTGTTAATAAATACAGGGAAGTAACATGAACGAACATGATGAAGGCCATTTGGAGCTTCATCAGGATGTAGCAGTAGCTTATAAAGGATGTGGGAACTAACCTGGTAAAAACTGCTGCAGTTTGTGAAATTCGTGCTTCACAAGAGGACGCCTCGCTTCGTCATCGCATAATGTGAACATGTTCGTTGTGTTTGTTTGCTTGTTGAATCAAAGGCCTTCTGTACGTCTGTGTTGGTGGATGCAGTGTGAAGATGGTCTGATCTTCTATAATCAGATCTTCTGAATCTGTTTCTGAATTCATTTCTTCATTGTCTGACCGATGGCCTATCAGATCTGCTGCTGCTGTAGTTCTTCACAATAATGAAGACATAAAGTTTGATTGTGTGTGTTTGTGAGCTGATGTCTCTGTGTCTCTCAGGTGCAGAACCGGATCAGGATCAGCAGGACATTGAGGAGAATGAGGAAGATGGTGACGTCCTGTCCGCTCCCGACTGTCCCGCTGAAGAAGAGTCACGCACACACACTCCACCCGGACAGCAGGAGGAGCAGGAAAACTCAGGAGAACATGAAGAGCGGGATGGAAATGAAGATGTGAGAGAGGAAGGGGAGGATAAAGCAGAGGAAGAGGAAAGGGAAGCCACGCCCTCACAGAGCGCCAGGGACGAGCCGGAGACGCACGAGTGTCCGAACGAGGAAGAAACAGATGCACCGAAAGAGACGGCAGAGAGACAAGAGGATGAAGAAGAGGATGAGGATGAGGATGAAGATTATGACGATGATGATGATGATGATGATGAGGAGGAGGATGAGGATGAGGAGGAGGAGGCAGACGATGAAGGCCAAGAGCACAATGACACCTCTAAAACCAACGGTCACGTGATCATGGGTACGCAGGAGCATCTGTCGCCGCCGGCTCCCAGCGTGCCGCTGTCCTCGCCGCTCCTCTGCCCCCTGGTGGAATCGGAGATCAGCACGACCGACCGCGAGACTTCCGACGCCTCCTACGAACTTTACAACGGAGAAATGGCCGGACTCACCAACGGAGCGCGGCACCGCGGCACCACACCGCGCTTCCCCGAGCTGCCGCTGGATCCCGCGCCGCCCGACGGCGTGCCAGACGAGGCCCAGGCTCTCAGCACAAACAGCGACCGCAGCCGAACGGTGTCGTCGTCCAGCACCGGAGACACGCCCAAAGGTCAGACGCACTTCACACACACTGACACCACTGCTGTATGATGATGAAGGCTGATAAACACTCTGTCTGTCTGTCCAGCGACGAGGCTCCGAGCCGCCGATCTGCTGGTGAATCCTCTGGATCCGCGGAATGCAGACGTTCTGAGAGTCAAAATCGCTGATCTGGGCAATGCATGCTGGGTGGTAAGACACCGGAAATGTCCATATGATTGTGAATAGGTGAGCTGTGTGCAAATCCTTGTAGATGTGACGTGCGGTTGCATTTCCAGCACAAACACTTCACTGAGGACATCCAGACGCGGCAGTACCGCTCTATCGAGGTTCTGATCGGCGCGGGATACAGCACACCGGCCGACATATGGAGCACGGCCTGCATGGTGAGCGCCGGCCTGCTGTCAGCTGCCTTCATGTCTGTCGTTCAGAGCGCTTCATCTCTTCTGTCGTCCGCAGGCGTTCGAGTTGGCCACCGGAGACTATCTGTTCGAGCCGCACTCGGGGGAAGACTACTCTCGTGATGAAGGTACGTTCAGCCTGCAGATGTGTGCGCTGCTCAGCAGATGTTCAGGATGGAGTTCAGTTCACACCGCTGCTGACCCCTCCTCTGATGACAGAATCTGATTCTGTGACCACTGCGAGCTCTTCCATCATCTCCACTCCTTTGATTGTTTAAAAATGGATTAAAATTGCAAAATATGTACCGGACAGTCAGACGGTCATTATCTTAAAATTAACGGCATCCCTGACGAGGCCAGAAGAGACCAGCTGACTGGACATTATCACATGACCACTTAATGAATAAATCAATCCATGTGAAGGAAGAGAGTGTGAAACATGAATCTAACACTGAAACAATCAGTTATACAGTTTAGGGTCTCTGGACCACAGAATGACACCAGTGACCAATCACAATCAAGCATTACACAGAGACGGTGATCCGCTGTTACTTCAGCCACTTTCTGAAGTACACATGATGAGGTCATGTGACAGGTGTGCGGTACACTAGTATTCCATTCTGAACACCTGACTCTGTCACTCGCTCTGGACTCTGTTGATCTTCTCTCTGTCCTTCACTGTCACTCAGGACGAAGTTTAAATCCCAGCGTAACCGTTAGCATTGATGTCAGAACGTGTTTAGAGTGTTTCTAGCTGATACTAAACTCCCGGCTCTTCCGCTTTCTCCCTTCTGGTCTCTTCCTCTCTAATTTCCCGCCACGCTTCCCTCCTTCCCTCCTTCCCTCCTCTTCCTCTTTCTCTCTCCTGTAGATCATATAGCTCACATCATAGAGCTTCTTGGCTGCATTCCTCGACACTTTGCTCTTTCTGGAAAATATTCCCGGGAGTTCTTCAACCGGAGAGGTAGTGTTAGACTCAGAGGGAGTGACGGATCGAGCGTCCGCCGCACACACAGACAACACTGCGCTTATATGCCTTGATTTTAAAGAGTCATGAAATGCATTTTCCCATCTTTATGAGATGTTTTTGGAGGTTACATGTTCATTTTTCATCCACAAACAGCCAGAGCTGTGATTGGTGAACTTCAGTTAGTGTTAGTGTTATTGTAGAGTAACGTCTTATCTGTGCAGATATCAAGGATATCTGGATTTTCCATTTCATGACCCTTTAATGACAAACGGGTGTGTGAGCCGAACTGTGCTGGTGTGACCCAGACGTCAGTGTGTGTGTGACGGCAGACGCGTCCGTCCGTCCTCCTGCACCGCTGCATGAATAACTGATGTTGTGTGTGTGTGTTTGGTGGTCAGACCACATCGCTCTGATTATGGAGTTACTGGGAAAAATCCCCCGCAAGATCATCGCAGCAGGAAAATACAGCCGTGAGTTCTTCTCAAAGAAAGGTAACCGTAACTCTGCAGTGTGACGTCTCCTCCTTCAGGACCCTTTCATTTACACCTTCAAACCTGGGGGCGGGTCTTGCAGTAATAATGGGGCGTGTGTTGCAGTAATAATTGGGGCGTGTTTTACAGCAATAATGTGGGCGGGTCTTACAGTAATAATGGGGGCGTGTCTTGCAGTAATAATGGGGCGGGTCCTACAGTAATAATGTGGGTGTGTCTTTCAGTAATAATTGGGGTGTGTCTTGCAGTAATGGGGGCGGGTCTTTCAGTAATAATTGGGGCGTGTCTTGCAGTAATAATGGGGCGAGTCTTTCAGTAATATTTGGGGCGTGTCTTGCAGTAATGTGGGCGGGTCTTACAGTAATAATGTGGGTGTGTCTTTCAGTAATAATTGGGGTGTGTCTTGCAGTAATGGGGGCGAGTCTTTCAGTAATATTTGGGGCGTGTCTTGCAGTAATGGGGGCGGGTCTTTCAGTAATAATTGGGGCGTGTCTTGCAGTAATAATGTGGGCGGGTCTTACAGTAATAATGGGGGTGGGTCTTGCAGTAATGTGGGTGGGTCTTGCAATAATAATATGGGAGTGTCTTGTAGTAATAATGTGGGTGTGTCTTGCAGCAGTGTTAGTCCCTGCAGCAGCTGATCTAGTGCGTCTCTCTCTGCAGGTGAGCTGCGGCACATCACGAAACTCAAGCCCTGGTCTCTGTTCGACGTGCTGGTGGAAAAATACGGCTGGTCGGCCGAGGACGCCGGTCACTTCACGCACTTCCTGTTGCCCATGCTGGAGATGGTGCCAGAGAAACGAGCCTCCGCTTCAGAATGCCTCAACCACCCCTGGCTGAACTCGTAGCACTTTTGTCCTTCAGACTCATTGACGCCCCCCTGCGGCCCTGTCCTAAACTGCAGCCCACCGTCATTTGAGAGGAAGAACCAGAGACGAGGGGCTTCAGAGAGACGAGGGTGGGCTTCAACACACACACACACACACACACACACGCACACACGGGAGAAACAAGCCTGTCTTTACCTGAAGCTTCATTCACCGTCTTCCTCGACCTCATTCAACAGAATTTTACAGACTGAACACAGAAAGTGAGATCATTTCACTTTATCTGACAGATAAAAATTACTTTTATGTGATTCATTCTCATGACATTTTAAGGTGTTTAATTTTAAGAAACAGGACAGGGGGTTTTTGGTAAGGTTTAGAACTCGTGGAACTCAGTTTCTTCTCGAGGCCTTCAGTTAAACTCTAGTGAATGTCCTAGAAAAACAAACATTTATACAGATGAATTAATTGACAGATTAATATATGTGAGCAGTCAGTCTGTAATGTAACGGTTCGTCTCAGTGACTGAATTTGAGAGTTACTGTCACAACAGTGAATGTGTGTGTGTGTGAGAGTAACAGACTGCTAGTTGATGTTTCTGACATTCAGGAAGCCCACCTGAGACGCTCTGCATGAAGCCCCGCCTCCTTTCGCCCTACTGTCTAATCAGGTTCTGCAACGGAGCTGTTTACAAACCTCTCACACACACACACACACACACACACTGCCTCTGGAAAACATGAATCCAGAAAGAGATGCTTTGGTTTGTGGAGAGACGGATGGATGGACATTTCTGCGTTCACGCCGTTGAGTTCCTCGACTGGTTTTATGTTTTTATTCAGAGCTTTCAATCTCCCAGTTCCAACGACAACATTCCTGATTCTACAGCGGTGCATCTGCCGCACTTATGACTTTCTGCACTTTCTCTGGCAGGACGGGCGTCCCGTTTTAATGAGGCCGCACTTGTGTTTGTACGTTTTGTTCAGGGAAACTTACTGATGTACAGAGATCCATCAAACTGTCCAAAAACTCGCAACTGCTTGAGCGCAAGATAAACACACATCGCTGTTAGGAGACAAGCATCACGGTGGCGGTCGTCATGGAGACACGTATTACGGTGGCGGTCGTCATGGAGACGAGCATTATGGCAGCGGTCGTCATGGAGACGAGCATCATGGCGGCTGTTGTCATGGAGACTAGCATAATGGCTTCGGCCGTCATGGAGACGAGCTGACGCTGCTCTAAATACATCATCATCATCATCATCACAGTTAGTCCAGTTGCCTATTTTCGCAATAAAAGTAGATGGTGAAATATTTTTAAAAATATTTAAATTCATTTAAAAAGAAAAGAAGTTCTCTGATGTTGTGACAGTGACAGAGTTTAGTCGTAATAAGGTGATTGTGTTTTGTCTTTGTTTGTTTTTAATTGGTTCTCACTTCCTTCATGACATTGACTCGTGCTGCTCTGTGAGGATCATGTGACAGTCATGAACTTTCTTGGACGTTTTTGCAATAATAGTGATTATGATGATGAATTTTTGCACCGAAAGCCCCTGATGTGTCTCACGCAGCCATGCTGACTGTTCTTCCCAACGTCGACTACTGCGTCCCTTGTTTTTCATCGACAGATTTAATAAAATTGTAAATTATTGGATCACGTTGCCTGAACATTTCCACCATTCTTCTTCTGGTCTGATCTATATTTCAGATGGCATTCATATTTCACCTGTCAGGATTACTTGTTTTGAATCTGTTACGGTGCAGTAAAAGTACAGACTGCGTGGATGACGAAGGATGAGATGATGCAAGTCTGTTCGCTGAAATACATCATCATCATCATCATCATCATCATCTGACACTGTTTCCAATGAACGATGGTTTTGGATGCACTAACATTCATGTGTCATTCTCTGTAGTGCACTTTATCATACTTAAAATATTGAAATATTCCTTGACCTTTTTAATTGTGTGTCAGAGGTCATTGTGTAAAAGAGGAACTCTAGTAATACTAGTAATGCAGTGAAACGACCATCATCATCACCTGAACTCAAGCATCACAAACAGGAATTAATTCAGAAACCCTTCATTCAAAGGCACTTTTCAGTACAATCATGTTTAGTTATGAACTGTTGGTGTTCCAGGAGAAACCGCCTGAGCTTGATCTGTATTGAAAAGTGTGGCTTTTAATGAACTCCACCTGAGATAATGATGCTAACAAAGGTCATTAGCCCAGCAGATTCACAACAGAACAAGCTTTAGTAGTTTATAAGGTGAGGCCACAAGCTGACCCTCAAAAGGTCACATTTACTTAATATTTAGTCTGCTTGAGTCTGATTTATAAGATGACTGATGTGTTATGAAGCAGTGAACATCACATATTCATCATGGGTGAGTTTGAATCCACATGTGAATGATGATGATGATGATGATTCCAGCACTGATTTCATGCCTTTCCACAAGTCTGATTACTGTCAAATAGGTTATTTTAAAGAATTCAAATTTATATGCTGGATTTGACGTGTGCTGAAACTGCTCACTATGTCTTTGTGAATTTCTTCTCACCATTTTCTATGACATTTCATCTGCACTTTATGTCGGTAACCCTGCTGTGACAAATCAACTTTTACGAGTACAAACATTCCCCTGCCATCATTCCACAGTCGGTTATAACAACTGCATGTTTATTATGCAAAAATTAGAAAAATGTTTAAAATAGTCATTTTCTCACACAATGAAAAAACATTACAGAGGAAAGAGGACACTGACTGCGCGTCGACAGACAAGACGGAGCAGGTTACATAAAACTAAGTCTCAGCTTTCAAATTCTGTCAATTTTACTACAATATTCAAATAAATACCATTTTGGCGCTCTTTAATGTGGCATGACCAATCACTGTAGCGCCTCAGTTCAAGCGGCACGTGAACCGGTCTGTCCCTCCTTTGACAGCTACACAACTACCACTTTGATACTTCAGACAGTTCATAAAGAGATCATAAAACTAATCCATATGAATTGATTTAGTCCAAATTTTCTGAAGAGACTGGATCACTTTATTTGATGAACAGATTAAAGTTAGTCTCTTATTCACATATAAACATTGATCAGCGAACACACAGAACTTGCTTGACACGAGAACAAACCTCTTGCTGAAGAATGAACCTCATTGGTTCTTGAGGAAGCTCAAACGTGCTGCGTAACACGAGAATGAACCTCGTTGGTTCTTGCTGAAGCTCAAACGTGATGCGTAACACCAGAATGAACCTCATTGGTTCTTGCGGAAGCTCAAACGTGATGCGTAACACGAGAATTAACCTCATTGGTTCTTGCTGAAGCTCAAACGTGCTGCGTAACACCAGAATGAACCTCATTGGTTCTTGAGGAAGCTCAAACGTGATGCGTAACACCAGAATGAACCTCATTGGTTCTTGCGGAAGCTCAAACGTGATGCGTAACACGAGAATGAACCTCGTTGGTTCTTTCTGAAGAACAAACGTGCTGCGTAACATGACAATGAACGTCATTGGTTCTTGTGAAGCTCAAATGTGCTGCGTAACACGAGAATGAACCTCGTTGGTTCTCACTGAAGCTCAAACGTGCTGCGTAACATGAGAATGAACCTCGTTGGTTCTTGCTGAAGCTCAAACGTGCTGCGTAACATGAGAATGAACCTCGTTGGTTCTTTCTGAAGAACAAACGTGCTGCGTAACATGACAATGAACGTCATTGGTTCTTGTGAAGCTCAAACGTGCTGCGTAACACGAGAATGAACCTCGTTGGTTCTCACTGAAGCTCAAACGTGCTGCGTAACATGAGAATGAACCTCGTTGGTTCTTGCTGAAGCTCAAACGTGCTGCGTAACACGAGAATGAACCTCATTGGTTCTTGCTGAAGCTCAAACGTGATGCGTAACACGAGAATGAACCTCATTGGTTCTTGTGAAGCTCAAACGTGCTGCGTAACACGAGAATGAACCTCATTGGTTCTTGCTGAAGTTCAAACGTGCTGCGTAACACGAGAATGAACCTCATTGGTTCTTGCTGAAGTTCAAACGTGATGCGTAACACGAGAATGAACCTCGTTGGTTCTTTCTGAAGATCAAACGTGCTGCGTAACATGAGAATGAACGTCATTGGTTCTTGTGAAGCTCAAACGTGCTGCGTAACACCAGAATGAACCTCGTTGGTTCTCACTGAAGTTCAAACGTGCTGCGTAACACGAGAATGAACTTTGTTGGTTCTCGCTGAAGCTCAAACGTGCTGCGTAACACGAGAATGAACCTCATTGGTTCTTGCTGAAGCTCAAACGTGATGCGTAACACGAGAATGAACCTCGTTGGTTCTCACTGAAGTTCAAACGTGCTGCGTAACATGAGAATGAACGTCATTGGTTCTTGCTGAAGCTCAAACGTGCTGCGTAACACCAGAATGAACCTCGTTGGTTCTTGCGAAGCTCAAACATGCTGTGTAACACGAGAATGAACCTCATTGGTTCTTGCTGAAGTTCAAACGTGATGCGTAACACGAGAATGAACCTCGTTGGTTCCTGCTGAAGCTCAAACGTGCTGCGTAACATGAGAATGAACCTCATTGGTTCTTGTGAAGCTCAAATGTGCTGCGTAACACCAGAATGAACCTCGTTGGTTCTCCTGAAGATCAAACGTGTGCGTAACACGGAATGAACGTCTTGTTCTTGTGAAGCTCAAACGTGCTGTGTAACACCAGAATGAACCTCATTGGTTCTTGCGGAAGCTCAAACGTGATGCGTAACACGAGAATGAACCTCGTTGGTTCTTGCTGAAGCTCAAACGTGCTGCGTAACACCAGAATGAACCTCGTTGGTTCTTGCGAAGCTCAAACGTGATGCGTAACACGAGAATGAACCTCATTGGTTCTTGTGAAGCTCAAACGTGATGCGTAACACGAGAATGAACCTCGTTGGTTCTTTCTGAAGATCAAACGTGCTGCGTAACATGAGAATGAACGTCATTGGTTCTTGCTGAAGCTCAAACGTGCTGCGTAACACCAGAATGAACCTCGTTGGTTCTCACTGAAGCTCAAACGTGCTGCGTAACACCGAGAATGACCTCATTGGTTCTTGCTGAAGCTCAAACGTGATGCGTAACACCAGAATGAACCTCATTGGTTCTTGTGAAGCTCAAACGTGATGCGTAACACGAGAATGAACCTCATTGGTTCTCGCTGAAGTTCAAACGTGATGCGTAACACGAGAATGAACCTCATTGGTTCTCGCTGAAGCTCAAACGTGCTGCGTAACACCAGAATGAACCTCATTGGTTCTTGAGGAAGCTCAAACGTGCTGCGTAACACCAGAATGAACCTCATTGGTTCTTGCGGAAGCTCAAACGTGATGCGTAACACGAGAATGAACCTCGTTGGTTCCTGCTGAAGCTCAAACGTGCTGCGTAACATGAGAATGAACCTCATTGGTTCTTGTGAAGCTCAAATGTGCTGCGTAACACCAGAATGAACCTCGTTGTTCTCACTGAAGTCAAACGTGCTGCGTAACCAGAATGAACCTCGTTGGTTCTTTCTGAAGATCAAACTGCTGCGTAACACGAGAATGACCTCATTGGTTCTCGCTGAAGTTCAAACGTGCTGCGTAACACCAGAATGAACCTCATTGGTTCTTGCTGAAGCTCAAACGTGATGCGTAACACGAGAATGAACTTCATTGGTTCTTGCTGAAGATCAAACGTGCTGCGTAACATGAGAATGAACCTCATTGGTTCTTGTGAAGCTCAAACGTGATGCGTAACACGAGAATGAACCTCATTGGTTCTTGAAGAAGCTCAAACGTGCTGCGTAACACGAGAATGAACCTCATTGGTTCTGTGAAGCTCAAACGTGATGCGTAACACGAGAATGAACCTCATTGGTTCTCGCTGAAGTTCAAACGTGCTGCACAACATGAGAATGAACCTCATTGGTTCTCACTGAAGCTCAAACGTGCTGCGTAACACCAGAATGAACCTCATTGGTTCTTGCTGAAGCTCTAACGTGATGCGTAACACGAGAATGAACCTCATTGGTTCTTGTGAAGCTCAAACGTGATGCGTAACACGAGAATGAACCTCATTGGTTCTCACTGAAGATCAAACATGCTGCGTAACACGAGAATGAACCTCATTGGTTCTCGCTGAAGTTCAAACGTGCTGCACAACATGAGAATGAACCTCATTGGTTCTCACTGAAGCTCAAACGTGCTGCGTAACACGAGAATGAACCTCATTGGTTCTCGCTGAAGTTCAAACGTGATGCGTAACACGAGAATGAACCTCATTGGTTCTTGCTGAAGCTCAAACGTGATGCGTAACACGAGAATGAACCTCATTGGTTCTTGTGAAGCTCAAACGTGCTGCGTAACACGAGAATGAACCTCATTGGTTCTTCGCTGAAGCTCAAACGTGATGCGTAACACGAGAATGAACCTCATTGGTTCTTGTGAAGATCAAACGTGCTGCGTAACACGAGAATGAACTTCATTGGTTCTTGCTGAAGATCAAACGTGCTGCGTAACATGAGAATGAACCTCATTGGTTCTTGCATGTCAAGCAAACATGCTTGAGCTTCCGAGTTGATCAATGTTTATATGTGAATAAAAGCCTAAATTCAATCTGTTCATCATAAAAAGTGATTGAGTCTCTTCAGAAAATATGGACTAAATCACTCAATCCATATGGATTAGTTTTATGATCTCTTTATGTATGTTTTGAAGCATCACAGTAGTTGCGTAAGCTGTCAATGGAGGGACAGAAATTGCTCAGATTTCATCAAAAAGATGTTGATTTGTGTTCTGAAGATGAACAAAGGTCTTACGGGTGTGGACGACATGAGGGTGAGTAATTAATGACAGAATTTTCGTTTTTGGGTGAACTAACCCTCTAAGAGTCTAGGAGTGGATCATTAATTCTAGGATTATGTTTTTAGCATGACAGATGTTTGAGAACAGTTCTTTTAACCCTAACTGATGAAGTGTGTTGCTTTTCATTTCTTAAACAGCCATGTAGGAAGACACATCATGACCACATTGGGAGATGGAAATAAATGTTATTTTCTTCAAGAGGTGCATACATTTCTGTTCAAGATCTTGTACTGACAATGCAAGAGACTCTCTAAAGTCTCCTACAGCACATCCCAGAAACTTTCAATGAATTTAAGGTCTGGATTCAGAGGTGCCAATTCATGTGTGAAAATGATTCTTCAACCAATCTCACAGTTTGAGCCTGATGAATCTTGAGTTCATCCTGGAATATGGCCATGATGTGTCTTCCTACATGTTTAAGAAATGAAAAGCTACACACTCCATCAATTAGGGTAAGAAGTGTTCTCAAACATAAAAATGCTAGAAACATAATCACTGCATTAATGATCTAATACAGGCTCTCAAGCATTTGCCTTTTTAAATCCAAACAGATTTTTTTTCAGTGTAACATGTTAATGAGGAAAATGAACTCTAGAGAGGAGCACTGGCTGCCCTGCGTTATTACATTTCTGAAGAAAGATGTTTTGAGGTTTGACTTGACATTAAAATCGACTGGTCAGCACTGACCGTCCACTGCCCTGCGAACGATGTTTTCATTAAATGTCAAACTTTGAAAACAGAAATTAGATTCAGCATTTATAATTAACATAATAAAATGTTGCATTCTTTCCAAATATTGATGCTTTTACCAGGAAGTGGATAAATGGAATTTTAATATTTAAGTAAATATTATATTGCGTAACATTTTGGGCTGTCAGTCAATTCTATGCTGATTAATCTAATTACTTGTAATTAATCACATATCAGTATTTGCAGAAACAAAACAAAATGCCAGATAAATAATTCAAGGACGGTTGATTGCAGACAGAAGCTCTGAACCGACTGTAGATGTCAGTATTGTGTTTTGTTTCACTGACATACAGCAAGTGTTTGAGTTCATCAGTGATTCAGGCTCGTTTATTCACGCTTTCTCTGCTGTGAACTACATTCATTCACTCTAAATTGAGAAAACAATTCAAAACACAAACTCATTTTTATTTTAACTAGGTTACTTTTACAATTTCAAATTGTTCTTTTCTGCTTTTGCTCGAGCATGTTTTTGGCTCGGTGTGCATACGTTCACTTCAGTGTAATGAGTAGATTTCACCGCACACATTTCTACTGGGACTCACAAAAACAAAGTAAATGCACTTAAATGACACAAAACATGAATACCTCTGTCCTTTTTGAATAAACTGACCATCATTAGGCCCGACTAAAACATTTACAAACTCAAATGACATGTTCTGAGTTGCATGAAAGAAATCTGCATGAAACGGCCACACATTAACATGGAGAAATAAAGACTTGAGAACCGCAGCGCTGGATTTTCCCAGGGTTTTATTAAGAGATATATTACAAGTGTTCAGACTCCGCGCGGGGTCTTGAAGTTCATGCCGACGGGAGGTTGAGTCACCTGGAGATTCGACAGGCTGCCGAAATCCTGAGGAAAAAACAAAACCAGATCAGTGACATCACTGTTCAGAGCTGCAAGGTCAAGACCAACACTAAACCGGTCCAGATCCTCACCGGAGTGAAGCGCTTCAGGCCTGATAACACTGAGATACTGAATCAGACCTGACTGTGATCATGAGAGCGACGCCTACTGCAGGTTCAGCTGAACTACAGCGAACCGCACCGTTCAGACATGAAGAACAGCCTCTGAACTCACTAATCGCTCCCCGCAGCCCTAACCAGATCCAGACATGAACTCAACGGACATGTGAGAAAGATTCAGGGTTTGTCAGGAACACAATCCAGCAAACACGGGAAAGACTTTCAGTTGCTCTTCCTGTGCATCAATGACCTGGAGACGGACACTCCACAGTCACTTTCGAGACAGGGTCACATGGTCTAACGCAGGGAATCATGGGATATATCAGACGCTCCAGTCACTTTCGACACAGATGAAGTTTAATGAGTGATTCTCACCAGAAGCTTGAGCATCTCCTTGGTGTCGGTGTCGACCTCGATGATCTCCTGATCCAGAGCGGAAACCTGCGGAAAAACACAAGACCGTCAACATCAGACCGCATCATCATCTTCAGACCGCATCATCAGACCGCATCATCAGACCAGCCTATTCCAGAGCCGGCGCCGAGAGCAGAGCAGCAGAACTTAAATTCGTTCACATGAACCGTAGATTAATCTGAATCAGAGTTGGTCAGTATAGTTCTGCAGCAGGTTAATATCGTTAACTAAAACTATTAAAAACATTTATTTATCCGCTCAAGTCAAGTTGTGACGTAAGGAACGCCGCTTCCAGGTCCAAGCCTCGACTCGTTTCACTTGAGAATGCCATCGACGGCCGTTTATGAGCGCTATTTATTCATATTAAACATCAATCATTTTAAAAAGTTAAACATTTTAAATACTTACAGTCGACACAACAGTCTCGTGCTCACAGCGTCACAGACATTATTATTTTAACGATTTATAAGAGATGAATCATTGTCTGGCCATCTGGAATTTTGGTATGGAGATAAAGGTTATAATTATATATTTTTGTAGTATTACGTGTGTATATTAGCACCATTTGTTTTGGGATAGAGCGTTTGGACCAGGAAGCGCTGCCGTGTGATGTCAGACTTAACAACCGAATTGAGATAAAGCTGCAACATTAAAATACATAAATATTAGTTAAACCTGAATGGTAATATTTAAAATAAAGATAAAAAAAAACTAATATGAAAACTAAATATAGCAAAAGTATATAAACAAAAAACATTAATAAAACTAAAATAAACCTGATGGAGACTCAATCACTTCCATAATGAACTTAAACTGCTGCATTTTCACACTAATTTTGTACTTAAACTGAAAGTTCCTCTTCAATCTTGAGAACATCCGAGCGGATTACGACAGGTGTAACGACATCTTAATGCAGAGATTATGAGTTAATATTCATGGAGTCTCAGATTAAAGCAGGAAGCGTGTCCAGATTCAGTAGCTTGAGCTCATGCTAACGTTAACGTGATTGTGAGAAAGATTCAGGGTTTGTCAGGAACACAATCCAGCAAACACGGGAAAGACTTTCAGTCACTCTTCCTGTGCATCAATGACCTGGAGACGGACACTCCACAGTCACTTTCGAGACAGGGTCACATGATCTAGGGTCAGACGCACCTCAGGCACGTAGTTGTCCCTGCGCTCGCGCTCCTCCTCCTGCAGCTTGATGGAGATTCCCCTGACCGGCCCTCTCTGGATGCGCTTCATCAGGTGCGTCACGTACCTGCGGACGGACACACACACACGCGGTCAGACACACACACACACACACACACACACACACACACACACACACACGGTCAGACACACTCAGGACTGTTCGGACAGGAAGTGACATCAGCACAGTGATCTGAGTCACAGAATGAGTGGCGCTGGACCGTCATGACCTCTGACCCCACACATGTACGTGTGTACTGTGACAGTGACCCAGCATGCACTGCTCTCACCCGGCGATCTTGTTGCGCAGCTTCTTGCTGGGGATGATGGCGATCTCCTCGCACACGCGCTTGTTGGTGTGGAAGTCGTTGCCCAGCCGGGTGTAGTACTTCTCGATGATGACCCGAGCGGCCTTCTTCACCGTCTTGGTCCTGACTCGACCCTGCAGCACCACAGAAGAAGAACATCAGAAACACAGCAGCAGTGCATTCTGGGCCGACCAGAAACACACACACACACACACACACACAGCAGAACCTCTATCTGAACGGATCGGTTCCTCGAGATCTGATCACGTGTGAAGATTCACTCTCATTCTAGTGAAATAAACGCGCGCGCTGGCGTCAGTGTGAGCGCGACTGTGATCGCGCGCTTTAACGCGCTGTAATCTGCCGCACACACTCATCTGTCGCGTCATACTCACACACACACACACGCGTCAGTCTCTGCTTCACACCCGCGCGCTCGCGCTGATGGATCGAGCAGCACTGAAGGAGGATTACAGCAGATTCACGAGAGAGACTCGGTCAGATACCCACCATGATGATCCGGAGAGCGGAAGAGAAAGAAAGAGAGCCAGACCGGAACTGGAACCGACACCGCGGGCGCCGCAGCGCCACTCACTGCCCTCTAGCGGTGGAGGAGCGACACTGCAGCTCATCAGATGATTCAATGGAGCTCCCACCGAAATACCACAGTAAATCTCATTAGGTGCAGAATAACTTTGTTTTCTGATGTGGCAATAATAGATGTACTGATCTTTAGGTGTAATCACTAATCTTCTGTACTTTTGTGCAGAAATATCAGAATTGTGCACTTTAAACTATACATGTCATAAATCTGTTCTTTCATCTCTGGCCAGCTTCAGCAGTACGAGACGAAATACTGTCTTAAACTTTATATTTGAGCATTTAAAGGTGCCTGCTAAACTGACTGTGCTGTTTGTGTCTTAAAGGCATTAATGAAGACAGATGAGAAGTTTACAGCAGATCTGAGTTCAGCTCCTCTGATATACAGTAATATCTGTGTTTTATCATGTGATTTGAATATCTGAAGCTTCAGATCAAACCCTGTGTTCATATGGACTGGAGAAAAACTCAAAAGGCCCAGTTTCACAGACAGGGTTAGGCCTTAGTTCAATTAGGGCATTTAAGTGGCTTTTATAAACAAACACTAGAAAAACACTTTACTGGTGATCATCTTGAGACAAAACACTGACAAATTTAAGATATGGCAGCACAAGATGCTTTCAGTTAAAACAGCTCAAACATGCGTTTTAGTCTGACTACAGGGATGCAAACAGGTCAGGGGACAAGGTGAGAACATCGCATGGACATGCTTCACACAATGTTTTTTTTTTTTTAATATTTGCTTTGCATGCTCATTTTTAGTTACTTTAAGGGTTTTTTTAATTCATTTTTAATACCGTAAATGTCTTAAACTGTAATGCAGGATATTGAAGACAATATTGGCTGATTAGACAGTAACACTGAGCTAAACTGCAGTTTGCCCTCTCTCTCACCGTTTCCACATCTCAGACCTTAAATACGTAAAATATTCCCCTTTAAAGACATTCGTTTTTAAAGTAAGAGTAAAGGAAACAATGTACAGTACTTATTGAAACCAAGTACCTTGTAAGACCCCCCACCCCACAAAAACACTTTCTCACTGGATCTAGGCAAATCCCATAAGTGACCTATTTTGAGCTCAAAAAGGTGAGGAGTTTGAATCTGACTAGCTTAAGCTTTGTGAGACCAGGGGAAAGTGTTTGAGTCATGTGGAACCAAACAAGCCAATTGAACAGCAGCTGTAGATTAATCATTCTCATGGACTCGATCGTTGAATCTCATTTAACAAAATTATTCTGTATTCAAGCACAGCAAGTGTTGTGTTCAGATGAGTGACCGTCACTGCTGCAGACTGACCGGAATCATGTGCTTCATCACCGCTTCTGACGACAAACTCTGATCCACTCACTGATATTAACCCTCACATGTACACTAGATCAAAGATCAAGCTATGGGATAACACCAGATATTCAGGAGAGGATGGGCAGAATCCCTCAACTGCTCATTATAGAGTCTGATCAGACATCATTCAGTCATGTGACCCGTGCTGTCAATCACTGTAGAGATCAGGCAAACTCTGAAAAATTCATTTTATTTAACTTCTGTACAAAATGAACCAAACAATTCCAATAAAAGTATTTACAGATGTACACTAAAAACTGCGCCAATGAAACATGAAAATCGTGAAATTATTCATCCTCCTCCTCATCGTCGTCAATGATCGGTCTGGACCTGAAACACAGAAGCACGGTTCAGTGAAGGTCATTACAGCCCAACGACTCAAACGTCTTGACCGAAGCTCAGCACTCACTTCCTGGGCGCTTTAGTCACGCCGCTGCCGCCCGCCTCCTCGTCATCGGACGCGGGATGAAGGTTCTCCTTCTCTGGCTTCCGGCTGGGACCGCCGAAGAAATCCCCGATCCCCTTCTGCCATGTCGGAGTGGGACGCGGACACACGGGATTCCCTCCGGCGTACTTGCTCTTGGCTGACCAAAGCAAACACAACAAACAGTCACTGACATGGACACACTTCACTTTTACTGAAACAAACACGATATTGAGTCGAACACTGAAGCTGAAAACAAACTCTAACATCATCTAGACTGACTTCAGAGTGAAAACCTTCATAAATGTCCAAAATAACTCTAAAAAAAAAAAAAGTATCTTTTAGCGTCATGCTTTAATTAAAAAACAAAAACAAGTCCTCCAAGAAGATTGTGAGCGCGCGTACTCACCAGGCGTGCCCGATTGCGCGCCGCCGCTCTGCGAGTTCATGGATCCGGACGCGCCGAGTGACTTCCGGGGCGCGGAAGCTGCAACAGCTAGAACAAAAACACACAAAATTAACGATCACATTCAATAAATCCTGCACAACACAAGCCACACAGTCAGAATGACGCTAGTTCCGCTCGCGGAGACTTTCAGCGCTTCATTGTGACGCGACGCGGACAAACGAGAAAGTGGCGCCATTTCATTTCGTCTCATTCAGCTCCACTAACAGACATTCACTAACATTCATTAACCTTCACTAATGTTCACACAATAATAATGACACGATTAGAGCTCTGAAAACACTCAATTCATTATTTATAAGAGCAAAATTAACATCTGCTGAAACGATGTTCAACGCGAGCGTTCGCTAGACTACAAAAACAGCTTCGCGCTAAACGATGTTCACAAATAAATAAAGTTAATAAGCGTGTAAAAGTGTTTCTCAGGGAAACTGCAGTTTGTGAATTAGTTTCGGAGAGTTTGTGCTTTGGAGTCGCTGCACAAATGGCGGGAGATCAAGGATACACATTTACTCAAATACATCTACACATCAACAGAAACAGAAAAATACCGCATATGCCTAAACAACAACAATAATAATAATGAATAGCAATAATAATAATAATATTACGATTAATACAACTTTAGGTACAACTTTATCACTCTAACCATGTTAATAACGAGTTTAAACGCGGTCATGTTTCTTGATCAGACTAACTAAAGTTAAGTTTAGGGTTTGCTCGATGTTTCTCACCTTTCCTGTAGGATCCGGGGACGCTATCGGCTTTAGTTCGCACCATCGCGCTCTTCTGATGCCGCCCGCCCGACGCGCTGACTGACGAAATAAAGCTCGCGACTCCCGCCTTCTTTTTAAAAGAGAAGCCGAATCGCATGGCGTCACGGACCGTCAGCCAATGGCTGGACATGAAACGGGGGCACGTGACTGTAGATTACGCCACTCCCATTTTAAAGGACAGATGAACGGCATTATGGAAAAGTTACCATGGTAACGACAGATTGGCTGAGGCAAAGCAACTTGATTTTAGCCAGTCAATCCAAAAAAGAGGCATTTTATTAAACATTTACTGAAGTGACAATAAATGAAGTAACTATCGTAGTAAGGTTGGATTAATGCGCCAACGATGTAACGATGTTTATTGTGGAAAGAGCTGTACAATAACTGTGACGTGTGTGGGTTAATATTCACCAATCAGCTGTAGAGCGTCACTGCTTACGTCACTCATAGAAACGGAGGAAAAATGGAAGTCAACCACACAAGACCGTAAACAACAGTGTGTGTGTGTGTGTGTGTGTGTGTGTGAGTGTGTGTGTGAGTGTGTGTGTGTGAGTGTGTGTGAGTGTGTGTGAGTGTGTGTGTGTGTGTGTGTGTGTGTGTGAGTGTGTGTGTGAGTGTGTGTGTGAGTGTGTGTGTGTGTGTGTGAGCAGCTCATGATCTGATGTGTGTGTGTGTGTGTGTGTGTGTGTGTGTGTGTGTGTGTGTGTGTGTGTGTGTGAGAGAGAGTGTGTGTGTGTGTGTGTGTGTGTGTGTGTGTGTGTGTGTGTGTGTGTGTGTGTGTGTGTGTGAGAGAGAGTGTGTGTGTGTGTGTGTGTGTGTGTGTGTGTGTGAGCAGCACATGATCTGATGTGTGTGTGTGAGTGTGTGTGTGTATGTGTGTGTGATGTCAGAAGTGTACAGTAATCAGATCTGCAGGATTACAGTAATCAGTGGTCTCACAGGGTCTGTGGTTCTTCAGAGCTGGTGTTGTTGAGTTTGTTAGATTGGCTCTTGCAGGTTCATGTTCTTGTGTTGTTCTTCAGGAGGAGCTGACGGCTGGAGATAAGCAGATGAAGCTTGTTCCTGTAAATCTGTGTTATGATTATGCAGATTCATATGTTCTTCAGAAGACCAGTGATTCATGAGCTGGCCAGCGGGTCACGCTTCTGTCGGCCTTCACCCGAGTCAATCCTCTTATTCCTTCATCATCCTCATCCTCGTTCTCGTGTGTGTCCTGTTTGTTTGTTTATATCTGTGGTGAGAGATAACCAGCGTCTGCAGGTCACCGCCTCAGAATGATGTTTGTCTCCAAGCTGTTCAAAGACTTTCATGGTATTACTGTCCAAGAATATGGAAACACCATGGTGTGATTTGTTAGTGTGCAGACCAGTGTAACTGCAGAGCAGGACACAGTCACTGAAACCAGCCTGTTATAAGAGAGTGTGTGTAGGAGCTTCACAGTGCTGTCACTTCATCTGATCTGAGTTTGTGCTTCACATCCAGAGCGTCTTCCATCTTTATGAAGGTAATGATGGTTTAAGTCTAATTAGCAAGCGCTGCACTGTAGTTGTTATTTGGGCCAGTGTAAAAAGATCATGAATATTCAGTAATATTATTGATTAGACAGCAGTGTCACTCAGATGAGAGATGAACGTGATCTGATCTGAATAAGGACACTATAGTCTTCTGTAGAGATGCTTTACAGCACAGTGAATGAATGTTGCAACATTTACTCTGTCAGCACTGACACTAGGACACTGTAGCATCTGTGTCACATTATATGGAAATTCTTTATGGGCTGTAAATGAAAAGAGCCCATAACAGAGCAGTGACATCATCATCATCACCGTGCTTTGCTTCATGTGATGTCGGCAGGTCAGCGGACAGTAAATCAGGGATTACATCTCAGGAAAACACCACAACACATGCAGACGCTCAGACACGACAGGTATAAATATCTCCACGCTCAACACAGGAAGTGGGTCACAGAGGCGGGACGGTGATTCTGAGGTCATGTGACACCTGCGAATGATTCTGTGTGATGCCTGTGATTGTCATGTGTGTTATTTCTATCAGCAGATCCCGTCTGGCTGCAGTGGTTTGTCTCTTCAGAGAGGAGCGCTGATCTCCAGACAGGAGTGTGTGAGACTCTGAGACGCTGCCTTCATGTTCTCATCAGGATCACCTGACGCACTGATGTATTGCTTTGGAAGTGAGGAAGTGGTGAGTTATTCCCTGATTCAGTGTGTTTATAAACTGTGCACCATGTGTTCATGTTCATTTATTTTCATGTTTCTTTTCTTGTTCAACTTTTATCTGAAGCTAATGTTCACACACACACACACACACACACACACACACACACACACTTTTATAACTCAAACAAATGCAGTAACACTTTAAAATAAGGTCTCATTTGTTAACATTAGTTATTGCTTCAATTAACATTAAACATGAGCAATATATTTTTACAGCATTTATTAACCTTTGTTAATGTTAGTTATTAAAGTTTATACAACTTTTGATTTAAGAATGTAGTCGTAAATACTGGGATTAACATTAAGATTAATAAATGCTGTAGAAGTATTGTTCATTCTTAGTTCATGTTCATTAGTGTAGTTAACTAATGTTTACAAATGAGACTTTCTTGTAAAGTGTTCTTGTTTGTCTCGTAGACGCTGCGTTTACATTCGTTCCGCTCACCCGCCGCAGGGAGAGACAGAGATCGTAGCGTGAGGTGTGAACTTTACCTCTCGAGTCGTCTTCAGGTCATCTGTCTGCCAGACCAGACCCAGACGACACACATCAGCCTCAGATTGACATCAGATAAACACATGCAGAGACCAGCGTGCATTTGAGCCTTATTTCCCACTGTCTCCCATCAGTGATCACATCAAGTTAATCTTATTTGTACAGCGCTTTCTCATCACACACTGTTTCAAGGCAGCTCTACAGAAAATCATGATGTTCATGTCTAGAATTTAATGTCTTCATGACTTATAGTTCCATTTATCAGATTAGAGCTGTATGAAAAATGCAGTTATATTTTGAGATGATACAAACATACAGTATATCAATTCTGTGATACACTTATAACTCTGACACACTCGTTACTCTGACACACTCGTTACTCTGACACACTCGTTACTCTGACACACTTGTTACTCTGACACACTCGTTACTCTGACACACTCGTTACTCTGACACACTTGTTACTTTGACACACTTGTTACTTTGACACACTCGTTACTTTGACACATTCATTACTCTGACACTTGTTACTTTGACACACTTGTTACTCTGACACACTCATTACTCTGACACACTCGTTACTCTGACACACTCGTTACTTTGACACACTTGTTACTTTGACACACTTGTTACTCTGACACACTCGTTACTCTGACACACTCATTACTCTGACACACTCGTTACTCTGACACACTCGTTACTTTGACACATTCGTTACTCTGACACTTGTTACTTTGACACACTTGTTACTCTGACACACTCATTACTCTGACACACTCATTACTCTGACACACTCGTTACTCTGACACACTCGTTACTCTGACACACTTGTTACTCTGACACACTCGTTACTCTGACACACTCATTACTCTGACACACTCGTTACTCTGACACACTCGTTACTTTGACACACTCGTTACTTTGACACACTTGTTACTCTGACACACTCGTTACTCTGACACATTCGTTACACTTGTTACTCTGACACATTCGTTACTCTGACACACTCATTACTCTGACACACTCGTTACTCTGACACACTCATTACTCTGACACACTCGTTACTCTGACACACTCGTTACTTTGACACACTTGTTACTTTGACACACTTGTTACTCTGACACACTCGTTACTCTGACACATTCGTTACACTTGTTACTCTGACACATTCGTTACTCTGACACACTCATTACTCTGACACACTTGTTACTTTGACACACTTGTTACTCTGACACACTCGTTACTTTGACACATTCGTTACTCTGACACACTCATTACTCTGACACACTCGTTACTCTGACACACTCGTTACTTTGACACACTTGTTACTTTGACACACTTGTTACTCTGACACACTCGTTACTTTGACACATTCGTTACTCTGACACACTCGTTACTTTGACACATTCGTTACTCTGACACTTGTTACTTGACACACTTGTTACTCTGACACACTCATTACTCTGACACACTCGTTACTCTGACACACTCGTTACTTTGACACACTTGTTACTTTGACACACTTGTTACTCTGACACACTCGTTACTCTGACACATTCGTTACACTTGTTACTCTGACACATTCGTTACTCTGACACACTCATTACTCTGACACACTCATTACTCTGACACACTTGTTACTTTGACACACTTGTTACTCTGACACACTCGTTACTTTGACACATTCGTTACTCTGACACACTCATTACTCTGACACACTCGTTATTCTGACACACTCGTTACTCTGACACACTCGTTACTTTGACACACTTGTTACTTTGACACACTTGTTACTCTGACACACTCGTTACTTTGACACATTCGTTACTCTGACACACTCGTTACTTTGACACATTCGTTACTCTGACACTTGTTACTTTGACACACTTGTTACTCTGACACACTCATTACTCTGACACACTCGTTACTCTGACACACTCGTTACTTTGACACACTTGTTACTTTGACACACTTGTTACTCTGACACACTCGTTACTCTGACACATTCGTTACACTTGTTACTCTGACACACTCGTTACTCTGACACATTCGTTACACTTGTTACTCTGACACATTCGTTACACTTGTTACTCTGACACATTCGTTACTCTGTCACACTTGTTACACTTGTTACTTTGACACTTCCGTTACTCTGACACTTGTTACTTTGACACACTTGTTACTTTGACACACTTGTTACTTTGACACACTCGTTACTTTGACACATTCGTTACTCTGACACTTGTTACTTTGACACACTTGTTACTTTGACACACTCGTTACTCTGACACACTCGTTACTTTGACACACTTGTTACACTGACACACTTGTTACTCTGACACATTCGTTACTCTGACACATTCGTTACACTTGTTACTCTGACAGATTCGTTACTCTGTCACACTTGTTACACTTGTTACTCTGACACACTCGTTACTCTGACACATTCGTTACACTTGTTACTCTGACACATTCGTTACTCTGTCACACTTGTTACACTTGTTACTCTGACACATTCGTTACTCTGACACTTGTTACTTTGACACACTTGTTACTTTGACACACTCGTTACTCTGACACATTCGTTACTCTGACACTTGTTACTTTGACACACTCGTTACTCTGACACACTCGTTACTCTGACACACTCGTTACTTTGACACACTCGTTACTCTGACACACTCGTTACTCTGACACATTCGTTACTCTGACACATTCGTTACACTTGTTACTCTGACACATTCGTTACTCTGTCACACTTGTTACACTTGTTACTCTGACACATTCGTTACTCTGACACACTCGTTACTCTGACACATTCGTTACTCTGACACATTTGTTACTCTGTCACACTTGTTACACTTGTTACTCTGACACATTCGTTACTCTGACACACTCGTTACTCTGACACATTCGTTACTCTGACACATTTGTTACTCTGACACACTCGTTACTCTGACACATTCGTTACTCTGACACACTCGTTACTCTGACACATTCGTTACTCTGACACTTGTTACTTTGACACACTCGTTACTCTGACACACTCGTTACTCTGACACACTCGTTACTTTGACACACTCGTTACTCTGACACACTCGTTACTCTGACACATTCGTTACTCTGACACATTCGTTACTCTGACACATTCGTTACACTTGTTACTCTGACACATTCGTTACTCTGTCACACTTGTTACACTTGTTACTCTGACACATTCGTTACTCTGACACACTCGTTACTCTGACACATTCGTTACTCTGACACATTTGTTACTCTGACACACTCGTTACTCTGACACATTCGTTACTCTGACACACTCGTTACTCTGACACATTCGTTACTCTGACACACTCGTTACTCTGACACACTCGTTACTCTGACACATTCGTTACACTCATTACTCTGACACACTCATTACTCTGACACACTCGTTACTCTGATACATTCGTTACTCTGACACACTCGTTACTCTGACACACTCGTTACTCTGACACATTTGTTACTCTGACAGTTGTTACTTTGACACACTTGTTACTTTGACACACTCGTTACTCTGACACACTCGTTACTCTGACACACTCGTAACTCTGACACGCTTGTTACTTTGACACGCTTGTTACTCTGATACTCTCGTTACTCTGACATGCTTGTTATGAAATGTGTTGATGGTGATCTCTGTTTGACAGGTCTTTGCTCCATCACCAAAGCCAGAGGACTTGAACAGAGAGTCTGTCTCATACCCGTCACCAGGATTACCCAGAAGCCCTTTCACCAGCACAGTGTTTGGTGAGATGCCTTTTTCTGCTCTTTCTCATTCTTCCCTGCGGATTCTGAACATGGTTTGTGTATGAATGTGTTTGTGTTCAAACAGAGGAAAGCCTGTGTGTGTTGCTGGTGCATGTTTGTCTCTCTCAAGGCTTCTGGGAAGCCGAATGGTCTCAGATTCAAGATTCCTCAGACGAGACATGAGCATCTGTTTACTCAGCTGCTTTTAAAAATCTGAAAGTTTATAAAGTAAAAGTCAAGCATCTACAGCCAGACGAGTGCTGCTGCTTTGATTCCTGTTCTGAAAATGTTGATTCTTTCAGCCTTTAGTTTTAGTCACAGTCAAAGACAATAAATGAATGATCTGATCATGCATGCTGAGGTTTGCTTTATAATGGTGTGTGTGTGTGTGTTTGTTAGATGGCATGGGCAGTTCAGAACTCTGGAGCTCAGCCAATGGCAGCAGCCCGTCAGCTCAGGAAGGCATGCTGGGAAATTCAGCACAGGCTGGGAACTGTGGAGACCTGGCGTCACACGAGCGGCTGGTAAAACTTTCCCTCCCTCTACAAATGTGACAGAGGCCTCAGAAAGCTCTTTTTCCTCAAGTATAACCATCAAATCAGCACATTTAGTCATGAATCAGAGAGATGCAATAATAATCAGACATGTTTTGTGTGTGCAGAACACGTGGCTGCATTCAGACGGCACTAAATGTCTCCCATCGATGTCCTGCTTCCACCGAGGCAGAAGCACAGCCGCGTCTCTCTCCTCACCTGTAGGAGGCGCCGAGTGCTGCACAGGTACATCAACATCATCATCATCATCCTGCTGCCCAAACTCAACAACAACTCAATCAATCAGTCACCTGTCAGCTGAAGTTAGGTTAGGAATGCGTTTACGCTTAAATGGTTCGTGAAAAACAATCACGCGACCTGCAAACGGAACGGAAGAAACTGCTGGGAACTAGAAATGTTTTATTCTGCAGCCACACGTTTAGTAGCAGGTCCCCTGAATTACTGTGGTTGGTTTGATATGAATAAGGGTGTGACATCTTCATCTCTCACCAGCAGGAGCCAATCACTGCCCACAACCCACTGGAGTGACATCACTGCTGGCCAATTACGAACCTGCGCTGGTAAGTTCAGTCTGTAGTGAGATCAGATTTATCTGATGTAACTTCAGCAAGAGAATGAGAGATGGAAGCATCTGTCTGTCCCGTCTCAGGTTGAGGACCGGCTGGACGAAGCCATCCATGTCCTGCGCAATCACGCGGTGGGTGTGACCAATGCTGACCTGACCAATGATCTGCGCAGCCTGTTCGGACAGACGCCCCACGGCCCAATCGCATCCAAAGCTGGCTCAATGGCCAGCAGATCGTCAGCAGTTGTAGGTTTGAGTTTGTTGGTTTCAGCTGATGGTTCTTTATTGAACTGTTCCTCGTACTCATGCATGCTTGTTTTGTGATTGATAGAGCGAGTCGGCCGCTCTGGCGATACACTCGTCTGTCTCTCAGCCCGCTGCGGACCTGACCAATCAGAGTGACCTTTGCAAAGGTGTGGACCAATCAGCATCACTCATCCACACGTTTAATGACACTGTGTATTTCCAGCATTAGAGTTATAGTTCTACATTTCATATAAGACCATGTCATTCCACTCGTGAGGTGCCCTTCATTCTATTCATTCTATTCTATTCTACTTTTCTTATATTTCTATTTTGTTTTAGTATCTATTTATTCTATTGTATTATCTGTTCTATTTACTGTATTGTCTATTCAAATCTACTCAGTTCTATTCTGCTCAGTTCTATTCTATTCTTTTACTCTATTTTTTTCTATTCTATTTTACTGTATTGTCTATTAAATTGTACTCAGAATATGTAATAGAATAAAATATAACCATTTTATTATCTATTTTATTTTTACTACATTTATTTATTTATTGTTTGTCTATTCAATTCTACGCAGTTCTATTACCTATGCTATATTCTATTTTATATTTCTATGCTATTCTATTACCTATTCTATTATCTATTCTTTTTTATTCTATTATCTATTCTATTTTACTCTATTGTCTATTCTACTCAGTTCTGTTCTGTTCAATTACCTTTTCTATTTTATTCTATTGTCTACTTTAATTCTACTCAGTTCTATTCTATTCGATTACTATTCTGTCTTTATTATATTCTACTCTTATTTATTCTGTTTACTCTATTGTCTATTAAATTGTACTCAGATCTATTATATTCTATTACATATTCTATTTTATTATAGGTTCTATTTTATTCTATTCATTTATTGTTTAATGTCTATTCAATTCTACTCAGTTCTATTCTATTACCTATGCTATTTCTATTCTATTCTTTGTATTCTATTTTACTCTATTGTCTATTCAATTCTACTCAGTTCTATTCTATTACCTATTCTATTATCTATTCTTTTTTACTCTATTATCTATTCTATTTTACTCTATTGTCTATTCTACTCAGTTCTATTCTATTCGATTACTATTCTATTTTTATTATATTCTACTCTTATTTATTCTGTTTACTCTATTGCCTATTAAATTGTACTCAGATCTATTATATTCTATTACATATTCTATTTTATTATCGGTTCTATTTTATTCTATTCATTTATTGTTTTATGTCTATTCAATTCTACTGTTCTATTATATTATATTACAGTTCTATTATCTATACTCTATTATAATTTACTCTATTGTCTATTAAATTGTACTTTAGTATTTTATCTATTTTTATTCTATTTATTGTTTGTCTACTTAGTTCTACTCAGTTCTATTCTATTCTATTACCTATGCTATTTTTATTCTTTTCTACTCTATTATTCTATTACCTATGCTATTTTATTCTATTGTGTATTCAATTCTATTCAATTCTTTTTTATTCTAATCTATTATCTGTACTATTTTACTCTGTTGTCTCTTTAATTCTACTCAGTTCTATTCTGAATGTCCTGTCTCTCTCTCTGTCTGCAGGGCTGATATCCCATGATGCCTCAGTGTCTCTGCAGCTGAAGTCAGAAGTGTCTGAGGTGGAGGAGCTGCTGATGCGTCATGTGACCCGCGTCTCCTCTGATGATGCGAGCGACACTCGAACAGCCGCCGGCGACACTGGGACCAGGACGAGGTGACGTGCCTCCATAACGCTCCTGTAACCTTCACGAGAAATTTCATGGATTATGAAATATAATCAGAATCAGAATGAGTTTTATTGGCACAAGGAATTTGTCTTTGTGACAGAAGAAAATTAAAAAGTAGCAATAAATGATAAATAAAGCATGTAAGTTAGTTTTTAATACATGTGCAATCTGTCATTTAAAGGCTGTTTCATTATTTTGTTTTATTCATTTGCAGACAGTTAATTTCATCTAATTATTGCTTCTTTAATGGCTGGCACTTTATTTGGCCACTAGAGGGCGAAATGACCTTACATTAATACATGATGCTGCAGTGACTGGCCTGTGTGTGTTTGTGTCTGAATGATACAGATGATAGAGGAAACACATGTGTATCATCATCACACACACACACACACACACACACACACACACACACACACACACACTGTCTTCAGCACTGCAGCTATTTCAAACACAACAAACTTCTGTCTGTCAAATGTCTGGATTGAAGTGTTTGTGCATCTTTTTTAATAATAAGAATTAAAAAAGCATATCGACATCCTGAAGTAAAAATCACATTAATTTTAATAATGTTGTGATTCCTCTGGAGCTGATGAGTTTGGTTCATGGATCAGAATCCATGAAGATTTTTAAATCCCTGTGTAGAAAATAAATAGGAATAGTACTTCCATACTTAAAGTGCTGTGTGTGTGTGTGTGTGTGTGTGTGTGTGTGTGTGTGTATGTGTTCACGACAGCAGCAGTGTTCATGAGGACGAGGATGTGAGTCCGGAGCAGAAGGCCGAGCGGGAACGCGAGCGGAGGATGGCGAATAACGCCCGCGAGCGGCTCCGTGTGCGCGACATCAACGAGGCGTTTCAGGAGCTCGGCCGCGTGTGTCAGATTCACCTGAAGAACGACAAGCCACAGACCAAACTGCTGGTCCTGCACCAGGCCGTCGACGTCATCCTGAGCCTGGAGCAGCAGGTCAGAGGTCAGTTCACCACTGAGAACCTTCAGAACTCTCCCGTCCATCCTGAACAATATGTAAATGCTTCGGATCAGAAGTCATATGGTGTTCATACCAGATCTTTCTCTTCCGTGTGTTTGTTTGCAGTCGTTGTGTTTGTTTAAGAACCTGATGGACGTCTCTACTCTTACTATCGTTAACTAAAACTAAAAATTACTAACACTTTAACTAAAACTGAAATATAAAAATGACTAAATATGAAAAATGTATAAACTATAACAGTATATTAATGATACAAAAATAACACTGCAAAATATTCCAACTAAAAACAAATTCTTGTTTAATTTGCTGACTGAAAACGCACAGTATTTTGGTCAACAACTCGTTAACGCATGAAATTAATTCAAAATCCTTCAAATAATTTAATGCAAATAAATAAGCATGTGAAATTGCATCAATAACATAATTTACGTCACAGACGGATGATCTTAGAGTTTATCACACAGAGCTTCATTTTTCATTTCTTTTTCATTCCATTTTTTCATGGCTGTTTTCTCTTTGGTGTGATTGAATGACACCACTGATGAATTATATGGACTCTTTATATCATCTGGGTATTTGGTCTCCAAGTGTCCTTTTGTGAAAGAAATTTACCTTGAAAAATCTTAGTTTTGTGAGAATCACTCCTCAATCTGATAGTTTTCTTTGATGGATATAATAAATGATGAAGAAATAAAAGTGTTAAACAAGATAAATAAATTTATAGCCCTAATATTTTCCCCAAAATAGTTACAGAACTTGATTGAGAATCATAATATGTGTGTGTGTGTGTGTGTGTGTGTGTGTGTGTGTGTGTGTGTGTGTGTGTGTGTGTGACCCACAGAGCGCAGTCTGAACCCAGTGTGTCTGCGCAGGACAGAAGAGCTGAAATCCTCCAGCGTGAGTCTGAACCTGCAGTACATGATCCACGACTTCCAGAACAACATGCCAGGACATCTGTGACGGACACGTGTGTGTGTGTGTGTGTGTGTGTGTGTGTGTGTGTGTGTGTGAGTTTGTGATAAACACTCCAGTTCCCGTATGAAGACGTCTCGTCTGTGTTTCTGCTGAGCTGGTGTTGATGTTCCTGCAGTGTTTATTTACTCACACAAACACTCGGACAAACCTGTTCCTGTCGGAGTCTGTAAGCGTTTTCCACTCTCAGGATCTGTCGATCTTTCAGACTCGCTGTGTGTGTGTGTGAAGCAGAGATGATGCTGTAGTGACGTTTCATCTGCGTCAACAAATGAAATGTTGGTTTAGTTATGTCTCTTCATCTTGTGACAGATTCAGTTTCTGTTAGTGCAGCTCAACACGTCCTTCATATGAAAGCAGATGTTCATTTTGTCTCTCTCTTTCTCTTGCTTAAAGACTGTTTTTTAAATCTCTTTTTATTACCAATGGCACATTTAATACATTCATCAGATGTAAATGT
>NW_025953436.1:102876-105376 GCF_018812025.1 Megalobrama amblycephala | reverse complement strand
GAAAACAAACTGTTCAAATGAGTCACTTTGAATCAGTGTGAATGTGAATCGTTTGATTCAGTGTTTGATCTGCTCGTGTTGTGTGTCTGTAAGGCCACTCCTGATCTCCTGAAAGGACAGCGAGAGCTTCCGGATCAGCCCGATGAGGAAACCGCTAAGCTGGTGATGGTTAACTTCCTCAAAGATGGGTGAGAACGGACCGTAGATCCGGTTCATTCAGCTGCTGCTTTCACATTTTCAGAAATGTGTCATAATGTACACTGAGCATAGTATAGAAATATGATAATCATTCAGTATCATCCTACACACCATATATTAGATATTATGATGAAAATGTCTCTTGAATCTCTTGATGAATGTCCCAGAATGCACTGCTCCCCCTCACTCCTCACAGTGATGTGTTTGTACAGCTGGATGAACTCTGGAGCGAAGCCTGAGCTGTAGATCTGGGAGAATCGAGATATATTCCTGAAACCAGAGAGACTTGCATCAGTAGTTCAGCCAGAAATGTTCGTTCTGTCATCGTGTCGTTCAGACCGTTCCTCAGAGTCAATGAATCACTGAAAATCTTGATGCTTTCTGCTAAACATCTCGTCTTGTGTCCCACTGAAAACATAAACGCTGACGGGATTTAAAGTGTAAGTGGTTCATGCTGTGATTATAACCCTGTCAGTGTGTGCGGCTGGTTTCCCTCAGGTCCAGTGAGGGTGAAGCTGTTATCAGGCGGCGGGTGGAGCTGATGTTTGACCAGATCAACACGCTGAAGTTCAGAGCGCTGGAGGAGGTGAGCGGACATTTACCACGGTAATACACCGTCTACCAGCAAAGTGATGAAAGCGAAAGTCAACTTTACACAGTTAGATTGTTGTAACTGTAACTGCTGGTACTTTGACTCAAGGGTAACACATGTTCCCAATGTACATACTACGTACTTATTATAGTAATGCAATAACTGGGTAATAACCCTGAACCGACCCCTAACCCTAACCCTGAACCGACCCCTAACCCTAACCCTGTAGTTCCTCACATTACCCAATACTTTCTCAGGCAATTACACTGTACACGTACTGTAAAATACAGTGCAACCGACACAGGTATCATGGAGGGATTAAACAGGCTAAATTAATAAAGTGATATTATTACATAAATCATGGTGTGTTGCAAAAGGTAAATAAAAGTATAATAAAGCATTAATAGAAAATAAGCTGTAAAACACATTTGTTTTTCTATGTGAAATGAAAAGGATGTGAAATAGCTCTTAAAATAAAAAAACCCTCATGAAATATTAAATAAAATACACACTTTTTGAAATAATAGAATACATCATGAATGTTGCAGTCAGTAAATAAAAGCATAATTATATGCATCTATTTATTACTTTTTTTACTGCAACATTCCATGATAACTTTTAAAAATGTCATTATTTATTTATTTATTTTAGTTAAACCCCTGCATCAGCTAGTGCTGAGGTTACGGTGGTGTCGTCTGATTGGCTGTTTCACAGTTTGAGTTTGCAGATCCTCTGGAGGAGGTGAAGGATCTCAGAGACAGAAGGGCGGCGCTAGAGAGCCACGTCTGTCACTTACAGCAGCAGCTGCAGGAAACACTGCAGGTGATCAGATCAAACGTGACCACGACCATCAGCGCTTTGAGCCTCGCCTGACGTTAGTCCTGTCTCCACAGAACCGCCAGAGTTTGCTTGAGGAGAAGGAGGAGAGAAACGCGGAGCTGGAGAGACTCCAGGAGGCGCTAGAGAGGAGCGAACAGGAGCAGGTGACGCTGAGACACAAGCTGACCGACATGGAGAAAGAGCTGCAGACGTCACTCGACCAGTGAGCACGATCATTAGCCGGCTTTATACGACACAGATGGTTTCAAAGCTGCTTCACAGTATTAAACAGAATCAATGATCCAAACAAATTCACATTCTGCTGTGAAGACGCTCTACAGAAGACAATAGTGTCGTTATTCAGTTCAGTGTTGATTCAGTTCAGTTCAGTAACTGCATGGATGCTGCAGTGTCATCATGAGATCGGTTCAGTCATCAGAATGTGTGTGTGTGTGTGTGTGTGTGTGTTCAGACTCCTGCAGGCCAGAAGGGCTCGTGATCAGTGTCGCTCTGACATGAGGGATCTCCAGCAGCAGCTGTCTGACATCCACGACGAGCTGGACAGCGCCAAGAGCTGCGAGGCCGGCGCGAGAGACGGGCTGCTGCAGGTACGAGCTGGTTGGGCTGAAGCGGTGCGGGTGAAGCGAGACTCTAAGCTGCTGTCGTCCCTCAGGATCTGTGTGTGCTGCGGGGCGAGTTCGAGGCGCTGCAGCGGGTGCAGGAGGAGCAGGAGGAGGCGTTGCGCCGCAGGGAGAGGGAGCTGACGGCCCTGCGAGGAGCGCTGGAGGACGAGATCTCTGCTCACGCCACAGACCTGCAGACGCTGCAGGAGGAGCAGCAGCAGGAGATTCACCGGCTGCTGGAGGCCACGGACCAGGCCAAAGAGGCAAG
>NW_025953436.1:80376-97876 GCF_018812025.1 Megalobrama amblycephala | reverse complement strand
ACACAAGTCCATGTAAAGATCAAAACAGCAGCCCACTTCCAGAATCAGAATGTTCTTAGAAAGTTCATCGATGACTACAATGTCTGGAGTGTTTGGGTATTCTCTGAGAACACTTTTAAGGGAGTTTATATTATTATCATCCAGGTTTAAAAGCCAACTAATTTTAACAGTTTTGTTTGTATGTATTGCACTTTGTCCAGATACTTTACGCAGTTCTTGAGCCGTTATATTTACGATGCGATCATGACGCGCAATGTACAGTCCTTTAAACGCAGGGCATCCGTTCAGTATGTGCGCTGTAGATTCCATTATCTTATCGCTGTGTAGTAAACAGAATGGTTCATGGTGTTTTGGGAACCACAAAGAGAGGTTGTATTTAGTCGGGAGAGTTTGCAGCCGAGCTTTAATAACAAATTTTAGGATATCTTCATTAACTGCTGAATTTTGTAACGCAGAGTGTGAGACTGTATGATCTGTGCTCTTTTCCTTGAAGGCGCAGGTTAACCCAGTAATCACGCTGTTGTGCATGAAAGTATTGGAGGATTTCATACCTGCACGTCCGGCTGTTCAACCTCTCGCTGGTTCCATTGTGATGTATAGACGCCTCGACATACACATTTGGGTCCATAATCTGCCCCTGACTGATATTCACCTGCTCCCCGCCAGTATGTGCCCAGTTCAACTGTATATTGTTATTGCTGCACAAATCATTCAGATCGGGCCAATCCGAACGTACTCCGAATCCCGTGGCTCTAGTATCCAGCTTTCCACTAGGTTTCTTCCGGAAACCGAGGAAGCTTGGTTCTCCGTCTGCAGCATAGGGGACCTTGCGTTTGCTCAGATCCAGCAACAGTGAACGCCGGGCAACTTCACGAACTGTAGGGTCATCGTTATTCAACATATGCAGTAGATGCTTTACTCTAGTCGCTGTATAAACACACACACACACACACACACACACGCACACACACACACACACACACACGCACACACACACACACACACACTCACACACACACACACTCACACGCACGCACACACACACGCACACACGCACACACACACACACTCTCACACACACACACACACACACACTCACACACACACTCACACACACACACACACACACACACTCACCTTTGAACCGTCTGAACATCTGTCTGCAGGCGCAACAACAGACCCAATAAACTGCAGCCTACAGCTGATGATGAAGATGATGAAGATGAGACTGACGCAGCACTAGACACACAATAACCTCTGAACATGTGACTCGTTTCAGCTACAGTAAGCCAGCTGTCACTCAGAGCAGGTTAATTCATGAGTTCACATGTGTGTTTGATCAGAAATACTGTAAGATAATTATGGTTCATATTTTAATAAAGCGATATCACACTACCTCTCTCTCCCATCATGCTCTCAGACGCTTCTTTACCATGGTATCAAGGTATACTGCTCAAAAGTTTGGGTTTGTCAGTTTATTAATGTTTTTGCTGCATTTATTTGATCAGAAAGACAGTAAAAACAGTGAAATATTATTCCAGTGTAAATCAGCTGTTTTCTATGTGAATATATAGTAAAGTGTAATTTATTCCTGTGATCAAAGCTGAATTTTCAGCATCATTACTCCAGTCTTCAGTGTCACATGATCCTTCAGAAATCATTCTGATATGATGATTTGATGCTCAAAAACATTTATGATTATTATCAATGTTGAAAACAGTTCATATTTCTGTGGAAACTGTGACACATTTTATAGAATATAAAGTTCAAAAGAACAGAATTTACTTTAAATAGAATCTTTTGTAACATTATAAATATTTGAAATAGAATCTTTTGTAACATTATTAATGTCACTTTTGATCAGTTTGATGCATCCGTGATAAATAAAAGTGTTTCTTTAGTGAAGTGATGTTTGCGGTGAGTTAGTGCATGTTTAGCTCAGATTGAGCGGCTCTTCCATAACGAGGCGGATCAATGGATGTGTGTGTCGGACCGTCCCATCAGAGCTTTAATGCAGCGGGTCGAGTGTGTTCAGTCACATCAGACACACACACGCGCGACCATGAAGCATCACTGCGCCATCAAACACGGCGTCTTCAAAGAGTTCCTGGCCGAGTTCCTCGGGACCTTCGTGCTGGTGGTGAGTTTCTGTCCTTCACTCATTAAACAGATTTATTCTTCACGCACTGACACAAATATTTAACATTGTACTGATATTTAATAAAGTATTGGTGATGTATGTTTCTCGTGTGTGTGTGTGTGTGTGTGTGTCAGTTGTTCGGCTGCGGGTCGGTGGCACAGACGGTGTTGAGCAGAAACACTCTGGGAGAACCGCTGACCGTCCACATCGGCTTCAGCACCGGACTCATGATGGGCGTCTACGTGTCCGGCGGCGTGTCGGGTAAAACACACACACACACACACACACACAAGCCTCTACAGGTTATACAACATCACACACACTGAGAAACATGATCTTCTAACTCTTGTTCTCCAAACAAACATCTGAAAATCAACGATACATTTACTGGAGAAGAGAAATTACTTTTGTTTTCTGGAAAGAATCAGAATGAAGTGAGTTTGTGCTTAAAACTAGAACAAATATGGAGTCAGAACAGTAATACGAATGTTTAGATGAACAGAAACAGTGAGGAAGAACATGGTGTTTGGCAGTGTGTGATGATGTGTGGTGGTGTTGTCATGGACACTCACACGTGAGCCGGAATATCACCATCTGATCATTGGATTTCCCAGAACGGATCAATAAATCCTATTGGTCCACATGAGTTGGCAGTGGTGTGTGTGTTTGTCAGGTGAGACGACTGAGATGTTTTTCTGTGACTGACACATTGATCTGATCGGTCAGGCTTGAATGAACCGAGGTCATACAGCGCCTGGAGCGTCAGGACGGATCCATTGATCTCACAGCAGTGTGTGTGAGTGTGTGTGTGTGTGTGTGTGTGTGTGTTTATAGCACTATTACCATGTCTTTCTCGTTACAATCAGTGTTATTTCAGTGTTTGTCAGTTTATGATAAACGACTTCAGTTTTTTCAACATTTATGTGATTAAAGTCGAGTCGACTACTCGCTGATGATGTCATTAATGAACACACACGCCTGACCCTCGAGCTGAGGCTGAACGGGTCGTCTTGTGCACATCGGTGTCGTACGGCAGCGCTGCCCACTAGGCTACTGTCCTTCACTCTTATCAGTTCTCGTCTTTGGGCTGTTATATTTCTCAGATTTCTGCTCGTTCTAGATCAGACACAGATAAAGCAGCACAGTGTCATGTGTATGAATGGCAGCATCTCTCTAATAGTGAAGCTGTGTGTTTTAGTTACTCAGAAATATATGCTGGAACTTTTCAGTTTCTAAGCTATTTTATAGATAAATCACAGAACAGTGAAAATACATTTCTGCGCTCCTGAATGATTCTGTGTGTGATCTGCTCGAGTGTGTGTGTGTGTGTGTGTGTGTTTATAGCACTATTACCATGTCTTTCTCGTTACAATCAGTGTTATTTCAGTGTTGTCAGTTTATGATAAACGACTTCAGTTTTTTCAACATTTATGTGATTAAAGTCGAGTCGACTACTCGCTGATGATGTCATTAATGAACACACACGCCTGACCCTCGAGCTGAGGCTGAACGGGTCGTCTTGTGCACATCGGTGTCGTACGGCAGCGCTGCCACTAGGCTACTGTCCTTCACTCTTATCAGTTCTCGTCTTTGGGCTGTTATATTTCTCAGATTTCTGCTCGTTCTAGATCAGACACAGATAAAGCAGCACAGTGTCATGTGTATGAATGGCAGCATCTCTCTAATAGTGAAGCTGTGTGTTTTAGTTACTCAGAAATATATGCTGGAACTTTTCAGTTTCTAAGCTATTTTATAGATAAATCACAGAACAGTGAAAATACATTTCTGCGCTCCTGAATGATTCTGTGTGTGATCTGCTGTGAGTGTGTGTGTGTGAGTGTGTGTGTGTGTGTGTGTGTGTGTGTGTGTGTGTGAGTGTGTGTGTGTGTGTGTGTGTGTGTGTGAGTGAGTGTGTGTGTGTGTGTGTGTGTGTGTTATGCAGCAGTGCATTAGTTTAGAACGGCGATTAACTGTACATTGAGCTGTTTGAAACGTGCATTCACCTGATCGATATTGAGCATGGAGATGGTAAAGTCACTCATTGTGGAGCGCTCTCAGAGTGAGCATTAATTTGTCATTTTAACTGTTTGGAAACAGAGTGTAAAAGTGGACTTCAAAGATTTCTTATCCTGTTGCGCCCTCTATAGGTCATGACCAGCGACTAGTGAACGTCATGCTTAAAGCATCATGGCAGAGCATTAGTTCACTTTCAAATGAAAATTACTCCCAGCTTTACTCTCCCTCAGCCCATCCTAGCTGTATACGACTTTCTTCTGTCTGACGAACACAATCGGAGTAACTGACTCGACATAGGAAGGGTTAGGATGTGGCGTAAGCTTTGTGAACTGTGAGAGTTTTACACTTTCTTCGTAACTTCAATATGGAAGGCGGTTTGGCGGAAGCTAGATATTTTACTTCATAAATTACTTCTTAAATATGGATATTTTCTTACACAAACACATTGCTTCACTGCAGACGGCCTTTATTAACCCCCGGAGCCGTGTGGAGCACGTTTATGATGGATGGAGACTCTTTCTTCAGCTCATACTCACTGACATCATTCACTGCCATTATAAAGCTCGGATGCGTCAGGATATTTATTAATATTTCTCAGACTGTGTTCGTCAGAAAGAAGAAAGTCATATACACGCAGGACAGCTTGAGGGAGAGTAAAGCTTGGGCTGATCTTCATTTGAAACTGAACTGATCCTTTAAAGTCGACGAGTCTGTACAAGCCCAGTACAGAACAATAATAGTTTAATATCAGCGTGGCCGTGATAATTCAGCCAGGTTTGGATTGACGGATTTTCCTGTTTGTTTGTTTTTTATCAATTGCAGTTTTAAATAACTAAAATTGTCAGGGTGTTCTGTCAATATGCTTCAATTATTGTGTATTTTCAGTGTGAGATATCAATGGCTGATGTTTCCTCAGGCGGTCACCTCAATCCGGCCGTGTCTCTGGCGATGGTGATCCTGGGGAAGCTGAAGATCTGGAAGTTTCCCATCTATGTGACGGCGCAGATGCTCGGGGCGTTCGTCGGTGCGGCCGCGGTGTTCGGACTGTATTACGGTGAGTTTGATGGGATCCGGTGGTTCCCCTCGTGTTTCGGATCTGATTAATGCGTGTGTTTGCGTGTTCAGATGCCTTCATGGATTTCACCAGCGGGATCCTGTCGGTGACGGGAATCAACGCCACAGGACACATCTTTGCGTCGTATCCGGGGAGACACCTGACCGTCCTGGGCGGATTCGTGGATCAGGTCAGTCTGGATCAGGGTTTGACCGCAGTAACCCAGACTAATGCACATCGATCAGCTCAGCGTTTCTACCCAAAAACACACGATCTGACCTGATTCAGATCCTTCTGTCCTCAATAAACCAGTGTTTCCAGTGATTTACTCCAGCTGAAGCTCTCCTGATCTCCGTCTGTCAGGTGGTGGGAACGGGAATGCTGGTGCTCTGTATCCTGGCCATCGTGGACGGGAGGAACATCGGCGCTCCGAAAGGCGTGGAGCCGCTGGCCGTGGGTCTGATCCTCCTGGGCATCAGCGTGTCGATGGGGCTGAACTGCGGATACCCTCTGAACCCGGCGCGAGACCTCGGCCCACGCCTCTTCACCGCCGCGGCCGGATGGGGGATGGAGGTGTTCAGGTAGGAAACGGGACAGAAGCGCATCAGCGACCGATCTGGAGCGTCTGCTGCTCTAATTAGCAGAACTTGTTTCCTTCCTAAATCTAGTGCCAAATTCACACTGTAAAGGTGCTTTTACACAGACGGCTGCTCAGAGCTGACATGAATGCAGCTGTATGCTTTGACTCTCAGCCGGGGATTGTTTAGTGCAGCAGTCCATCTTCACACAGAGCAGATGAGCCTCACTGGGGTTTACATCAGTGTCTGGAGCTTCAGACGGTCATGTTGACAGTCACAGCGTCTGTGTTTGTTCCCACCATGTGCTGGAGTTAATGAGCTCTGATGGTTAATTAATGTGCCCCCCACACACACACACACACACACACACACACACACAAACCAACCTCTATTGATCAGGTCATTACATAATATCACATGCACTCGAGAGATTTAAATGTGACTATGGATGCAGAATCACATGATCTCTCACACACGTTTGTTTGACTGCATTAGTAAATTCATCTCATAGATTTCTATTGTTTTTCTATCAGTATAATGATATTTTCTGTGTAACCCTAAACAAACCCTCACAGAGACCCGCGCAAAACACTCGATTTAAACGCAACTAGTGAGGATGTGTCAAATGTAGTTATGATGACTGATGAAATAAACGAGTGCTGCTTTATCTGTGATTGTGAAGCTGCTGCAGAATCATGTGATATAGTGTGTGTGTGTGTGTGTGTGTGTGTGTGTGTGTGTGTGTGTGTGTGTGTGTGCAGCACTGCTGATTACTGGTGGTGGATCCCCGTTGCCGGGCCGATGGTGGGGGGCGTCGCCGGCGCTGTAATCTACTTCCTGTTGATCGAGCTGCATCACTCCAACCACAACGACAAACCTCACGAAGAGCCCGAGGAAGAGGAGGACGAGGAGGAAGAGGAGGACAGCAGCCTGAAGGACAAATACGAGATGATCAACATGAGCTAGAAACCAGAGACGAGGAGAAATGAGATCAGAGTTCCTGCCGTCATCAAGTAAAGCTGGTCATTTTCATACTGAAACGCTGTTTACGTCCATCAGCAGACGATTAAAGTAGTTCCACCTCATTAGACTCTTTACAGCTCTCATAATGATCTGGGTTTTGCTGAAGTGCTTTAACAACACAAGCTTCACGTCTGAAAACATGATGTTCCTCCTCAGTGTTTCAGCACAAACATCTAAACGTTCATGATACTTTCACTGGAGAAGAGAAATGCCTGACGATATTAAGGAAAAAAATGAATCAAAATGAAGTGAGTTTGTGTTTAAAACAAGATCAAATATCTGCCAGAGGAGTCAGAAAAATAATCTTATTTGACCTTTGAATTATGATTATTTTTCTGACTCCATTGATTTGATCTTGTTTTAAACACACACTTTGATATCATTTCAGTAGTTTTTAGTCATTTCTCTTCTCCAGTAAATGTTTCTTGATGTAACAAGACAGAAACACTGAGGAAGAACATCATGTTTTAGCGGTATAACGTTGTCCCATGATCCTCCACTGTACAGAAAGTGTGATTTTATGTTGCTGCTGATGATAATATTGTACTGAACCCACAATAATGGTTTAAATGGCTTTTTAAAGTGACGGATGCACTGAAACACGTCAGGAATTCTGCCCAGAATTAAGCAAAAATCAGCAAACGAAAGCATCAGATTGTCAGAAACATCCTGCAGACAAACGTGTGTGAAGCTGGCATCACGTCACACGCGTGAACTGAAGCGTGACGGTTTTCCACTAGATCACGACTGTTGAGTTTTCATGTTAACTGTCAGTTTGTTTCACCTTATTGTCATTCATTTACTTTCTACATTATTCATGTTTATGATTATTGTTCATGTGTTTGTAGACTTTTGGTTTTAAAAGCCTTTCGTAAAAGTAGATAAACATCTTTTGTAATGAAATCCTACGACATCGACTGTATATTTGTGTTTTTTGCTGAAATAAAGAAGAAACTTTTACAGCAAACTGGTCTTTCTTCCAGACACACATCAGATGACTGTGTCATGTGTTTCTGCTGAGGGTGAATGAAGACGCTCATCTTCACTTCTGTTTTTATTTTAGTCTATCAATATATTTTAGTTTCTATTTCAGTTAACACATGCTAATGACTTATATGATGTAAAATGTTCTTTAAATTAAAAGTAACTATTCCTGTCCGGTCCAGATCACACATGGTGTGTATCGGTTGACAAACAACTAGATAAAAACAACTTGATGAATGTGCTTTAGTGAATTGTGCTTTATTAAAAGGTCCCGCCTCTGATTGAGCGATGGCCAATCATGGTGTCAAATGTGATGAAATTCAGGGACATTCCAGGCATCGACTCTAGAACAAAGGATTAAAAACAAAAACTGAACATATTTTATGGTTTTAGTTTCTTCTGAAGCAGTACATGATAGTTTGATAAATTTAGTTTGTTGTTGTTAAATGTTCCTTTTTTAACATGTAATTTTGAATAAGTTCCATTTTTCTTCTTTTCTTGAGTTCATTGTTTCAGTTTTTGTTGCTGAACTTTAATAACCTTTATACAGATAACATGTTTCAACAGAGATCAAGCGAAACTTGATAACATCTTTCTCTTTCCATTGAACCTGTAAACTGAGTCACTTGCCTTTTATTGCACATATTTTAGTAATCGTCAATCATAAAACTCACACACACTGAAAATTCATCCTGTGAAAACTATTTTGAAAGTCAAAATTATTTTGTTAAATATATATTTTGTGTACGATGAAAAGGTTCATTCAGTACATTTGCAGTAAACCTCTCAGACACTTTCATTTTTTGAAGCTGTTTTCACTTCTGCCATCTGCTGTCTTCTCTGAAAGAGGTCTGTATTCAGTCAAAGAGAAAGGGTGGAGACAGTTAACGGATTAACCCACTGTATTTTCCCTTTACAAACAGTGGCAGAACCAGCAGCCAATCAGAGCGGAGAGTCTTTTCCCGTGAGTCACTCAGGCCCCTCCCACCGTCTCTCTACCTTGAGCCGCTCTTCAGATCCACAGAAGAGCAGAAGTGGATCCACAGGAAGAGTCTCGGTTCCCTGCGCTGATCATGAGAGTCCTGAGCGCTTTATTCCTCGTGTGTGCGTTCGCTGCGTCTGTGGCCGGAGATCCAAACATCACAGGTGAGAAGAACCTGATTCCTGAAACACATACCGGCACATGCAGCAGCTCTTATTTTAGTCAGACACAGTGAACTTCACTCTGTAATTGCATGTTCTCGGAGAGGCTCTTTGAACGTTTGCCATGGAAAGAGTTGAAAGCCACAGAACAGCATGATGGGACGGGGTTTCTCTAAAATTACACATCTGGTTTATTTCCAGAAGCTGCGGCAGAGACTCTCAGCTCGACTCCGGTGAAGACGCTGCTGAAGTCCAGCTTCCATCTGTATCACGAGGGGAAGGTGTTTGAGGAGACCTGCGCCCTGCTCCCGTTCAGGTCCGAAAGCCTCCTCAGATGTGGCTACAACCACAGCCATCCTCTGGTGCTGATCATTCACGGATGGACGGTACGTCGGACACACAGACATGAAGGGAACGTCAAGTCAAGTCAAGTCAAATTTATTTATATAGCGCTTTTACAATTGGTAATTGTTTCAAAGCAGCTTTACATATTAGAAGCACAGAAAAAAGGGAAGTGGTTAAAAATAAGCTGTACAAACAAGCGTGGTAATATGTAACATATACAAGATGGTGCTACATTAAGCCAATGTCGGCTGACTCCCAGGGGTGGAAAAAACCCCCTAGGAGAAAACCCAGCGTGGGAAAAAAGTCCTAGGAGGGAAAAAACCCCTTGGAAGATATATATAATATATGTAAATGGATATGGAGATCAAAATCTGAATTATACATTTTTATTATAGCGATTAAAAATAGATTATATATAAATATATGTAAGCAGATACGGGGATTAAAAATCTGAATTATAGATGCAGCGTGATGAGAGAGAACAAAGACGAATCTTCCAGTAACATTATTAGAACGTTCAATCAAAGTTATCTGGTCTTTAATAATGTTCCAAATTATACATTATACATTAATTCATGGAACGTTTTTAAATGTTTAAGTTGGACGTTCGTCTAACATTTTTTAAATGCTACTTGTTTCAGAACGTTCAGAGAACATTAAAAAGTAACGTTCCCATAATGTTTGAAGAATCAAATGTTTCCTCAACGTTCACATAACCAAGAAAAAACATTTTAAAATCTGGACCTTTTGAATGTTCAGAAATAACATCTTCAACATTTGAACATATTGTTGTTGGCTGGGCTGAGCTGCTGATTAATGCTCACACTGCTGCTTCTCAGAAGAAATGCGATCATAAGTTGTGAAAACACTTGTTTTTTCCACTAACCATCTGTGTATTGCCTGTGAAGTTCATGTGTCAACAAACATGCAGAGCCGACAGGAAGTTCTTTGAGACGGAGGGAAGGGAATGAATCCCGTTGTTTAACAGCATGTTCAGTGTTGATGTGATCTTCTGCTCTCAGATGAACGGACTCATGGAGCAGTGGATCTTCAATCTGGCCTCTGCGCTGAAGGTCCGGCTGGGCAGGTCAACGTGCTCATCAGCGATTGGAGGAATCTGGCCCTTCAGCCGTATCCAATCGCAGCCAAGAACAGCAGACAGGTGGGGCAGGACGTGGCTGCGCTGCTCAAATGGCTGGAGGTAATGAGGATCTTTAATGGGAACATTCTGGGAATGAAGCCCACTGCATATAAAAACCTAAACGTGCTGGTGGTCCACTGGGTGAACTTCTATAGTGGTGAACAATTCCCCACTCGAGTGAAACGCTTCTCAAACAAGAACAAATGTAGGGCGGGGCTTGATTTTGTCTGTGGGAATTGATTGGATGGTTGTGGTTTGCTATTGGTGGATCTCATGTGAGTGACAGGTTGCCCCGCCCTCATCATTAGAGAAGAGAAGAGATGCTGCAAGAGGGAGAAGATAATCTGATCCAAGATAACCAGGAACATGAATTTAACACAATAATAATAATGTTCACCTATAAATGATGATGTTTATTAACACAGTAGTGGAGGAGCACGTTAGATAATCAACCTAATACACATGTGAGGATATATATAGCCAACCCACCTCTATCACATGACAGTTTCCAGCATCCCTCCACCAACCCAATATTTCCTATCCCAACCAGGCATGGGCGAGTACTATGGGATAGCCCTTCCCACGGACAGCACGGCAAATATGCATACTTTTTCTTTATCGGATTGATAAGGGTGAACTTGTGAAATCATTTAGAATAAACACTGCAATAGTCCATACAAATGCAAGAATCAGTTTTGAATTTATTTTTAAAAAATTTAAATATAAAAAGCTTTGTCTGTGATAAGGTTTCTTACTGTATGTCCGTCAGTATCTACGTGTTTGAGTCCTGACGGCACTTCCTCTCTGGACAGGAAGCTGCTCAGCTCTCCATGGATGAAGTCCATCTGATTGGCTACAGTCTGGGAGCGCATGTGGCTGGATTTGCAGGAAGCCATTTCAGAGGACGGAGGAAAGTGGGCCGCATTACTGGTATGAAGAAGGCAAACACGTGCATCAAACAGGATTCATCAGAGTCTGCTGGTGTTTACATTCAGTGAGTGTCAGTGGAGAAAGATGCAGTACCATCATCTGACCACTGACCATGATAACCAGCTGACCTGCTGTCATGAATCAGTAGAATGAGCAAGTGAAGATCTTAACATGATTCAGTCATTCAGAGTTACTGTCTTGTGTAGAAAGAGACCCGCATTCTCCACCAACTTCTGATGAGAAGCTCAATGAAAGTCTCGTCTGTTCCAGCCCATAAAGACCAATACATCACAATCTGAAGCTCATTTACATTGATGTCTGTTGTGTGACGCAGGACTGGATCCGGCCGGGCCGCACTTCGAAGGTCTGCCGGCGTTTGACAGACTGTCTCCGGACGACGCTCAGTTTGTGGACGCCATCCACACCTTCACCAAGTCCAGCATCATGCCGGGAGTGGGAATAAAGCAGAGCGTCGCTCACGTGGACTTCTACCCCAACGGAGGCTCCTTTCAGCCCGGCTGCAAGATGCTCGACATTTACAGTAACGTCTATCAGTACGGCCTGCAAGGTACCGAACCTGACACATGGAGAAATATTGCCAAATGTTCTGTTATTTGTCTGTATGATGATGAATCAAACATGCAACATAAAGGGCCATTCGAACTGGACGTGTTCTTGTATTTTTATGGAGATATTGCCAAATTTGCTCACATGCTCAAGGAATTCATCTCGGTGACAGAAGCTTCAAAGTGCAAAAAATAAATATAAAATATATCCACACAAACTCAAACACTTCATTGGCAAAATGCATCCATCTAGTCATATTTACATAAACCCAGTGATTACACAACGCAAAAACACATTCTGTGTGAACGGCCCCTATAGGCATCATGTAGCGCACTAAATAAAGCAGTGTTTGACACACTATTTTAGAAGTGCAGCACACTAGATTAGACGGTCATTATAATGACTCATTGTGTGCTCTAGGAGTTCCCAAGACCATTAAATGTGCCCACGAGCGCGCAGTCAAACTCTTCACCAACTCCCTGATCAACACCAGCCAGCCCATAATAGGCTACCGTTGCCGTGACGACAGCACCTTCAACAAAGGCCTGTGTCTTGACTGCAAACAGATGCGCTGCAACACGCTGGGCTACGATGTGCGGCACGAGCGCGCGGGGAGGAAGGCTAAAGGGCTGTACTTCAAAACCGGCCCAGAAGCTCCCTATAAAGGTCAGTTAATGCTCTGGTAATTGTGGCCCGTGTTTGAGTCTAGACGGGCGTCTGGACGAGAAGGTGTTTCCTGTGTCTGTTTATATAGTGAACACACGCCCTCTCCCTCAGTGTTTCACTACCAGATCAGAGTCCTGCTGATGAACCTGATGGAGCCGGTCGAGGCCGCGCTGTCCGTCTCGCTCAACGGGACCCGAGGAGAGATCCGAGACGTTCCCGTCACACTGTGAGTCCCAGAACACGAGTGAATAATGCCTGCTTAGATCTACATTTACCCTGTAAAGCCTGATGTAGGAAATAATAGTCAGAAAAATGGAGCAGTTTATTGAAGCCTTAGATGAAATATAAAAGAAAATCCCCTAAATGTCTTCACCGATAGCCTAACGACATAAAGCTTCGGACGACCTGAGTTCGAGTCTCGGCTCGTGGACCATTCCCATTCCCTTCCCCTCTCTCTCCCAATTTGCTTCCTGTCAACTAATTGTCCTCAATAAACTAATATCTCAATAAAAAGGCAAAAACTTTAAAAAAAATAAATCTTTAAAAAAAAAGAAAATCTCAAAAATATTTTTGCATATGTTTTATGTTTTGCATCATATTTGATACATCAGGATTTTATGGCTCATATAGTCTGATATAGAGGAAAAAACAGCTCATCGAAGCTGCTTCAGTCCAGTTGAAATATTACTAATAATATCCAAGGCATTCTTAGGTTTACTTGACAAAAATCAGTGCAGATTTGACAGCAGAAAGACACGTGAAGCACGAGCTGAAGGAGGACATTTCTATAATTATACTAAAAGACTTTTACTTGCTAAAACGGTCTAAACTATCAGTCAGACAACAGAAGGAATCGTGTTTGCACAAACATGTCGAGTTTAAGAACTGCAGCCCCGCTAGAAATTTTACGTTCCCAGAACATTCTCAGAACGTCCCCACTGGTGTTAAGAACGTTGTCTAGTAACATTCCCAGAACGTTCAGAGTCGGTCACGATGTGGAGTTCTTTTAAGGTTTGGGGGACGTTATTTGGTGGACCTTCACAGAACATTCAGGACGTTCTCTGAACGTTTAGGGAACCATATTTTATTTGGAAATGTTCTCAGAATGTCCCCTCAGAACTATTTTTTCTTAAATGTCTTACAAAAAAATACTTTACAGGTCATTCCTGGATTAATATTATGAAACCTTTTCTTTAAAATGCAAATCTCTTGCAGTAAGTCATTAGCTGACAACAGCACATGAGCTGATGTACCTGCTGTATCACTGCATCAGCAACTACACAGTTACTGCAGCCTTTAAATAAAGCACAATGATAACCTCAGAAAACTCAGATAACAGAAACAGAACATTAAACACTAACAGATCTCTCTAGATCTCTGCATTTGCACTTATTACAAACCACTCTGAGTTTAGTTCTTTCATACAAAACGAATGAGGTGTTGATGTTTTATCAAAATGTATAAATGTCACCGTTATGGAGGTAAGCGCTTGCTTTAGTTGTGCTCCTGACCCTTGACGATTTGACTTAATTTTTTTCCAATTCTTGTAACTGTGTGTTTTTAAAGCATTTGTTACCAAAACAAAATTGTGAGAAAAAAAAAAAAAAGTGATCAAATGGATTTGGTTGCTCATTGATGAGTTTTCATCATACAGTGGTCTTATTCACTGATCTCTGAATATTGTATTTTTTTTCATCTTGTTGTATTCCCATGATAATGCATAAAATTCTATCCTGCTTTGATATTTTGAAAGTTTTTATCCTTAAGCAGAAATTATTCGGACAGGATCATGTAGATTCACACAGACATCAAGATTCTGCGTATGATCCTCAACAATGGTGACAAAATTTTCAGATAAACAAATCAACTCTGAACATCACAAAACAAGCTACTTAAGTCACAAAAAAGATTTTTGTTTGTCACCATTGTTGAGATTCATACGCTGATTCATGATGTCTGAGTGAGTCTAAAAGACACCGCTCAAAACTCTGTATAATGAATTTAAAAAAAACCCTAAAAAAACCCCCTAACCATTAATTAATGCAAAACCAACTTAATACACTCATAGTTTCGACTCTGGTGATGATCAGTGAATCAGGACACTCCATGATGATTGAATCACCAGCATTAAACAATTCATCTGATCAGAATTTCTCTTGCGTTTTTTGCTATAACAGAAGTGTTTTGAAAACACAGTTAAAGCAGCCAGAGAAAATATCATGAATCAAGAGCCCATCTAAAGCAAACACTCACCTCCATAACGGTGACTTCAAACTTTATTATTTTCTAGACAACGTTACTAGACCATGTCCTTAACACCAGAGGAGGTTCTGAGAATGTTCTGGGAACGTAAAATTTCTAGTGGGTTAACCTATCACCTAGTAACATTCCCAGAACGTTCAGAGACGATCACGATGTGGAGTTCTTTTAAGGTTTGGGGAACGTTATTTGGTGGACCTTCAGGGAACATTCAGGACGTTCTGGGAATGTTTAGGGGACTATTACTATAGGACGTTCTGTTAACTTCCCAAATGTCCTCTTTATAACGTTCTTGCATGACCACAAAATAACCAAAACAGAACGTCCCCCTAAACTCATATCGGGAACGTTATTAAATGACCAATAGAGGACCGTGTGGGAACGTTCTGTTAATGTCCCAAATGTCCTCATTGTAACATTCTTTTTTGTCCATAAAATAACCAAAATGGAACGTCCCCCTAAAGTCATATAAGGAACCTTGAACTGCAGCACTTTCATTACCAAAAGAGGACGTTTTAGGAATGTCCCGAATGTTCTGTAAAGGTTCAGAATTTTCATCACCTTTTGAGAACTTTTAGGGAATGTTGCACAAGGTCCTGAGAACGTTGCCTTCTACATGGGAGTAACCTAAAGTTGTTTCACGCTGAAGTACTTTAATATATAAGCAGTGTTGGTCAACAATCAATCAGCTGCTGCTGCGGGTCGTTAACAACACATCATTGGATCTCCATGGATCAATGTCATGTGTCTGTGTGAGAGAGTGTGTGTGTGTGTGTGTGTGTTAGCATCGCTGCTGTAGTAAATGTGATCATCATGAATCTCTGGCATGTTGCAGGTATCAGGACAGCAGCAGCCCGAAGGCCTTCACCTCATTGGCTGCGGTGGCCACTGATCTGGGTCACCTGACCTCCATCAGGCTGGTCTGGAAGGGCGAGCTGGTCTGGTCCAGCTGGCTGAGGCGTGTCCGGAACATCATGAGCTGGAACGGATCCGATCAGGACGTGGAACTCAGTGTGTGGAGGATCCGGATCAAATCAGGAGAGAGTAAGGAAAAGTGAGTTTCACTGAACTTCTGAGCACAATAAAACACGGCAAAAATGATGTCCTTCCTCAGTATTTTTGTCGTTTTCCAGCACAAATATCTAAAATTCTTAAATCAAGATACATTTACTGGAGAAGAAAAATGACTGAAGATACTGTGTCTTGTTTTCAGAAAAATGTATCAAAGTGAGTTTATGCTTAAATTAAGATATTTTGGTAACAACAGTCAGAAATTCTGAGTCAGAAATGCCTAGTCGAAAATTCCAAATCAGAGTTTCCTAGTCAAAAATTCCTAGTCAGAGTTTCCTAGTCAGAAATTGCCTAGTTGGAAATTCCTAGTAAGAGTTTCCTAATGCCTAGTCGGAAATTCAGAGTTGGAAATTCCAAGTTGGAGTTTCCTAGTCGGAAATTCAGAGTTGGAGTTTCCTAGTCAGAAATTCCAAGTCAGAATTTCCTAGTCGGAAATTCCAAGTCGGAGTTTCCTAGTCAGAAATTCCAGGTCAGAAATGCCTAGTCGGGAATTCCTAGTAAGAGTTTCCTAGTTGGAAATTCAGAGTTGGAAATTCCAAGTTGGAGTTTCCTAGTTGGAAATTCCTAGTAAGAGTTTCCTAGTTGGAAATTCAGAGTTGGAAATTCCAAGTTGGAGTTTCCTAGTTGGAAATTCCTAGTAAGAGTTTCCTAGTTGGAAATTCAGAGTTGGAAATTCCAAGTTGGAGTTTCCTAGTTGGAAATTCAGAGTTGGAGTTTCCTAGTCGGAAATTCAGAGTTGGAAATTCCAAGTTGGAGTTTCCTAGTTGGAAATTCCTAGTAAGAGTTTCCTAGTTGGAAATTCAGAGTTGGAAATTCCAAGTTGGAGTTTCCTAGTTGGAAATTCAGAGTTGGAAATTCCAAGTTGGAGTCTCCTAGTTGGAAATTCAGAGTTGGAAATTCCAAGTTGGAGTCTCCTAGTTGGAAATTCAGAGTTGGAAATTCCAAGTTGGAGTTTCCTAGTCAGAAATTCAGAGTTGGTAAATTCCAAGTTGGAGTCTCCTAGTCAGAAATTCAGAGTTGGAAATTCCAAGTTGTTGAGAAATTCCAAGTCAGAAATCCTAGTCAGAAATTCCAAGTCAGAAATGCCTAGTCGGGAATTCCTAGTCGAAAATTCCTACTCGGAAATTCCAAGTTGGTGTTTGCTAGTTGGAAATTCCAAGTTGGAGTTTCCTAGTCAGAAATTCAGAGTTGGAAATTCCAAGTTGGAGTCTCCTAGTCAGAAATTCAGAGTTGGAAATTCCAAGTTGGAGTCTCCTAGTCAGAAATTCCAAGTCAGAAATGCCTAGTTGGGAATTCCTAGTCGAAAATTCCTACTCGGAAATTCCAAGTTGGTGTTTGCTAGTTGGAAATTCCTAGTAAGAGTTTCCTAGTTGGAAATTCAGAGTTGGAAATTCCAAGTTGGAGTTTCCTAGTCAGAAATTCAGAGTTGGAAATTCCAAGTTGGAGTCTCCTAGTCAGAAATTCAGAGTTGGAAATTCCAAGTTGGAGTCTCCTAGTCAGAAATTCCAAGTCAGAAATGCCTAGTTGGGAATTCCTAGTCGAAAATTCCTACTCGGAAATTCCAAGTTGGAGTTTCCTAGTTG